>NW_010325096.1:43400-66579 GCF_000700745.2 Antrostomus carolinensis | reverse complement strand
AGCATGGGAGAATGAGCAGCACTAGATGGAGAGGAAAAAAGGTATAGAGTAGATAATGGAAAGAAAAAAAAATGGAAAAAAAAAGCAAACAGAAAGGAACAGAGTTAACACATGAAGTGTCCCACAATAATGTCTCCAGCTGCTACACATAACCAACAGCTGCTTGTGATGAGCTGGACATTTTCAAGACAACAAACACTTTCTGGTTGAGTGAAGGCATGCATGTTATCCATATGTCTTCTATAGAAAAAGAATTTGGGAAGGGTAGGGAGTTACTATTAAATCATTGGAAGAAAACATATTTCATTGTTATCTAGGTTAACTTGCTCTACTAGCAAAAATGTAAGTACCTAAAGTAGGTACATTTCATAAAAATGACCAAAAAAAAAAAAATACCCTGCAGAGCAGAATATGCTGCAGTTGGCTGCACTTCAGTTCCCCATGCATTTCCTTTCACAGCTTCAGCATCCAGTAGAAATCAGGTGCTCCTGAGAGAGCATATACTCTTACCCATTATTTTATTCATTATGAAGGAATTGTTTTTAATCTGGCTATATCATGAAATCAATGACTCTGAGACAGGAAAGATCCCAAGTAGGTATGTGAATCCCACTGGTCTTAGGGGGATGAAGACATTCCATATCTTATTTGATATTTTTTCCCCTCAAACTCCACAGATTCTTTACAGTAGTTACAAAGGGATACATACGCCTAGATCTGCAACCTCCCTTGGGTAGCTGCACATCTCCTAAACACAAGTTCATAGCGCCTAATAAGCCCAACTGGAAATTGCTCTTTCTTCAGGGCTTTTTGTTTAGTCTATACCTTTGGGTCAGGTTGGGGAAGGAGCTGTTTGGGAATTGTGTGGGTGGTGAGAGAAGCAAGAGAGGAATGCTTCCTCACTTTTTTACCATGTATTTTATTGATTCATCTACCTTTAATTTCTACAGCTGCCATCTTGCATTGAAAAGCAAGAATTTATGTTTGTGTATTTTTGTGTGGGAACATACAATGTTTCTGGCCACAGATTAATTCTAGTATATCTGTGTTGTTTTGGTTTTTTTTTCCATTGATCTGACAGGTTATACTTTGTGGAAGTGTGGAATATGCTCAGCACTGAGTTTGGCCATTTATTTTCCTTCCAGAAGCCTGTGTCTATAATCATACCTTTCAGGAGGGGTGATATTAGGGTCCAGAACCACACAAAGTATTCCAGATTCTCCCTTTTGTCAAAAGCTACATCCATACCAGCAAATAAAGTGGGCAAGGCCATTTTTCTGCCCCCGCAGACAAGTGGAACACGTATGTATGTCTAAACTGCATTCTCCCCACTAAACAAGCTGCCCTTGGGTTGTCCTAACCACTGACCCTTGCCTGGTCATTATTTGGAAGTCTGCTAGTTAGAACAGGCCAGCTGGAACACTGCTGACAATTCTTCAAGATTAGTGGTTCCAGGACATAATGTGAGCCTGCAGTCTTGCTCCGTTTAGTTTATTAGTACAGATGAAGTCACAGAAAATTCACACTTACAACATTGTCTTTTGCAGTTCTACTTAGGGACTGAAAACTGGACTCATCCAAAACTCTGCCTCTCCCTTTTGCAGGGACCCTATCAATGTATGCCTCTCCTGGATACCAGCTGGGAAACCAATATGATCATGTGTCCTGGTTTTTAGCTGGGACAGAGCTAGGTTTCTTTTTAGTAGCTAGAATAGCATGGGATTTGTTATGAGAAAAACATTGATAACACACCAATGTTTTCAATTGTCGCTGGAAGCCAAAGGACTTCGTCTTTTGCTAGTCTACAAGTACAAGGTCTGGGGAGGTGATGAATATTTAAATTAATAAGCTAGGTTGTCATTCAGATATGCCTATGAGATATTCCATATCATATAACATCCTGTTCAGTATATTAATGAGGGTCTCTCTCTTGTGGGGTTTCTCTCTCTTTCTCTGGCTTTTGCTCAGGTTCTCATTCTTCCAGGATTGCAGTTTCGGTTTTGGGATTGTCACTTCTCCACGATTGTTGAGAATGCGCTGGGCTTGGCCAGCAGTTGGTGAGCAATTGGACTGTGTTATCACTCATTTGCATATTTTATTACTATTATTATTATCATCATTATTCTTTTAATATTGTTATTATTTTAAGTTTTATTTTATACCAGTTCTTAAATTGTTCTTATCTCTAACCTATGAGTCTCCTTACCCTTACCCCACCAATTCTCTTCCATGTCCCTGGTGGTGGGGGAAGAGTGAGCAAGCGGCTGTGTTTGGCTGCTAACCAAGTGCTAGTCAAGTGAAACCACCATATCATGTTAGAGAATTGGCTTCTTGGTGCAACGGCTGCTGCTTGCACAGGCCCTGGGTTTGGTTGGGCCCATTGGGCTCCATCCATTATCCAAGGAAAAGCAGAAGAGGAAGGGGCATTTAAGCCTTTTTCTGTGAAACTTAGCTGCTGGCATGTGCTCTTCAGACAGGGGAAGATTAAGCCAGCCTCTGCAACTTGCATCTACTTACAGTCCCTTTCTGCTTGAGGTATTGGTGCTAAGAGGGAAAACTACATGATTGAGCAAAACTAGTCAAGCACTCCGGTCACACTGTCGGTCAGTGGAGTAAAGAGGGGAGCTATTTGCCTCTGGCTTTCCCAGCCAAGCTCACTCCTTGCAGATGATGTCAGCAAAGCTTCAGCAAAGACTTCAAAAAGGCCAGTGGAACTGATGGGGACAATCACCTCAAATCACCTAAGGCATGGCTTGGAACCAGACAGAAATATTATTGAGCCCAGCTATTAGACAATTTGGAATAGTCATAGGAAAACCCTGAAACACGGAGATCTGGCTGAGCTGCCAGTCCTTGGAGGGACAGATAATACTGTAGGAAAGGAGACACAATAGTTCTTGTATCAAATTATTTGCCAAACCTTATTTTGACCTAAAGGTAAGTAGTCTAAAATACACAATAAAATGTGCTTTTGGACCTGAGTAATATGAAAAGTTATCTTTCCTACACTGTGGATTTAGATCACATTTGGTATATTTCATCTAATTCAGGGAAAGAAGAACACAGGGCCATGACTTCTCAGAAAAACTTGACGAGAGGCAATAGGTCACAGGGATGTACAGAACATAAGCTGGTGTATACAATGAAAAACATGACCTTCTCATTAGACACATCCTTAACCAAAAGATCCAGACCACACACACTTACTATTGGGCATGGTTCGCAGCTTAATTTTGTACATGTCAGAGTATATCTCCGAGAAGATGTTGACTGGAGGGAGCAGAGACATGTTGTGCATTGATCCACCATCAGGCGTCTCCATGGCTGAAACATTAGAACCAGTTTGAAAGTCAATAATGGTCTCTCCAACAAAACTCAAATAACTGAACAATTTTAACTAGGTTAAATCTCTTTCATTAAATCTTGCATTGCAATTCTTTGCAAGAGAAAACAGAAAACCAATGGCCCCACTTTCCAGAGACCCAAATTTTTGTATCTGTAATTCCACAAGAAACAGCACAATATGAGCATATTTTTCAAGTAAGCCCTTTAGAATTCCTTAATCTGTGAAATGGCATTGGCATTTCTTACTTTGTTGCTTACACAGCTAGCAAGCAAGAAAGGAATTCTTGAAAGTGATGAGGAAGGTTTTGTCATGAGCTATCATGACTATGTGTTAAGTAGTTGCCATAAGTTCATTTTTTCCCAGAGTGTAGTGAATTGTTTTGCCAACAAGTTTTTGTTCTTGAGTCATTGCAACTCACAGATCATGGGTTGAAATTACTTGTTATTGTTCTTGTAATAATACTGATTAGAATCTCTAGAGGCCTAAAAGCTTAAAATTGAGAAAGGAGAAAGAAACACAAAAACAGAAACCAAATTACTGAGTGAAGGACTGGGCTTGACCATAGTTACAAGCAAACTAGTGTCTACGCTGGCACATGATTCAAATTCTCTGGGCTCTTCCCCAGCACCTTGTTTGCTGGATCCCATCATCTTTTCAAAGCAAGCAAAACAGCATTTAAAATGTAGAGCAAAAATACCAAACTATTAAATGAGAAACAAAAGGATGTGGAGTTAGTAACTGGATTCCTATCACTAAAAGGAATTCTAAATACAAGGTCTTTCTGCATCCCAAGTGCATAGCCTTTCATTTCAACCCCAAAATAACAAACTGCTACGGTTGAAGGGACAAAATGGGAGGAGTCTATTCAAGATTTTCACAAAGAACTTCTAAAACCTAACAAATAAGGTAAACAGACACTGAATATTGCTAGATTGTAAAAGCTTTGAGTTGTGCTTTAAAAGTCAATGGAATGTCACTGTTGACTTCATTTGGAACAGGAATTTCCCATGTTATATATGCTATGCATATCCTCACATTCCTTTTTTGCTTGTTCCACACTTCTAAGTACTCATGAAATAAATGGAGCAAAATCAAGAAGCTGTCCGGAGTAAGAGCATAAAGGTAATGTGTTTATGGGTCGTTCATAGCCAATGCTCTAACATACACACTAAAGGACAAATGTTCTGATTAAAGAATTTTAATTACATTCTTACGCTGCACTCCAGCACAACAGAGGTCCTCAAGTCTCAGTGGTTTTCCATAAAGCACCAGCAATAGCAATTACTTTTTTCTTGGTTTGTGGAGGTCTAGAAAAAAGATCCTCCACATACAACGTGATGGAGGTGGCAATACCAATATGGAGATCCCTGTCTTTTAACAACTGATCTTGAGACCTCAATACAGGACTCTTTACCTTTCTTGGTTTAACCTTCTATATTGAATATTAGGTCATTAATCTAGAGGGTTAAAAGACCTTAATGGATGCAGGCATAAGGACACACTCAAACACTTTTCCGTGGGAGAGGGGCAGATAGCAAACGTCATATGGAGCTCCAACCTTCTTGTTTACTCTCAACATTGTAAAACATTCAGACATCAAAGTGATAGTTGTAGTACAGACTACATGGCCTCACAAGGGCTTTCAGTCCACTGACGCTAGTATTGCTCTGCTGGTTAGTAGCTCCTCGCGTGCATGTGTATGTACACACAAAAGCCTTACAAATCTGGGAGATGCCCTCATCATGTTGACCTGTTTCAAAATACATTTGGGTTTGTTCCGTTTACTATCATAATCGTACTTAATTCAGGCCCTCTAGAACTAAATGCTTATTCACAGAATGCCTCAGTAGCTCTAGGCTTTCACATAATTAAGAAAAGGTCTATAAACCACAACTGATATTACAATTAATATCCTCATTGGATCTTTTAATGGTTCTAACATTCCAATTAAATACAAAAAGATAAAGTTCAGTTTATACTAAAATCACTGTTACAGGCAGGAACACAGGGCTTGCTAGAGACATGTTGAAACTAAATCCTCACACACAAGTGCCTTGAATTTTTTGGGGAAGGTCTTACTTTGATCCAAAGTTTACATGACAGCTTAGTTCTATTATGTTTATTTAATGTATTTAGGGATCAGCATGCAAATGGCTTTAACAATGGCATTCTGTGAACAAACACATCTTAGCATAACAGAACCAAATGAAATAATGGATTGATACATCTTTTTCCCTTTATATAATACACCTAGCATGTGTTTTCTTGGCTAACATAGAATGAAATGTCAATATCTGATAACCCAATGTTAGTCAGTGCAATCAAAATAACCTGCATAAAGCCCAAATCTACTCAGATCTCCTTCAAAAATGCCACTCAGTAAAAGCCTGGGAAAACAGATGAGTGATACAGATAATTCTTTTGGTAAATACAGCCACCTGCTTGGAAGTCTGCAGTTAAAGCCCACAGCATTGTTAAGAACAGCAGAGTGAATGCAATACAACAAATTACAGGAATATGATATTGGTAACCAGATACAAGTCAAAAATGTAAAGGGATTAAGGACACAGTCAGTTAACAGAACTGCAGTAAGAGACTCAGAACTTGGAACTATTCAGTGAATGAGTTAATGGAGCAAAGTTTTCCCTTGATATAAAATGAAACTTGAAACCTATTCTTAAAGGACCCAGAATAAAGGTTTTGAAATCCAGGAAGTATAAACTTCTGTGGACACCACATCTTCCTTCCTGACCAGAACTCTGAAAGAGTCATTCAAGTAGAGAATAGCATAAGACAAAGCTGTAGTAACGCCAGCTGCTAAAATCTTTCAAACATATATCTAATTAGCCTACAATAAGACATTAAGCAAAGCTAGTTTAATTGAAAAGTTCATTAATTTAAGACAAGTTCTAATATAAGCTCTAATTTATTATTGGCTATTTATTTTAATCAAAATGGTCACTTTGTTTAGAAATCTTCCAAGATTATGTCTCAACTCAAATTTTATTCTCTCCGTCCTGAGAAAATACCTTGGTAACTCTGTTTTTGAATGCTAACTTCAGCATGAATGCTTGACATTTGTGACAGCAGGAACACAGAAGTAATGTAGCTGGGGCCTAGCTACACCCTCAAAACTTGCACAGGCAGCATTTGATAAAATGACCAATTGTCAAGAAGAACAGTAACACATTTTAAAAGCTCTATTAAAATAAAAAAAAAAAAAAAAAGAAAAACACTTTAAAGATTTTAAAGGCAGTATTTATATATAACCAGATAGCAAATAAGAATGAGTCAAAATGTAGTTTTGTGTCAGCTGAAAGACTTTATGAATTAATTCCAAATTGGGAAAATTTTATTAAGATAGGGATTTTTTCAATATTGTAGAAGCAGAAATATTTCAGTTTTAAGCCTTCAAAATATGTCTCATTGTGCCTTCAACACAACATTTTGTTTCAAAATTTGCTTATGCTTTGTTTTAAGGTATTTTAAATTTTTTTGAAACACTTGAAAAAAGAACAAAGACTTTACTGAACAGATCAGGTAAACATTTCTTTGGAAGGGAAAAAAAATAGTTGTTTATGAAAGAACAGCATGCAACTGGAAAGACACCTTCTTTTTGCAACACAGAATACACACATATATATATATATATATATGCACATCCTATATAACAGAAGCTAGCAACTGCTGTATTGCACGACACTCTCTACAAGCATGGTCTTTATAAAATGCCACAACTAGTTTTGACAACGTACTATAGAAGGGACAAATAGACAAATCAAAGACAAAACAGATTATTTCATATGTTGGCACTTTAAAACCTTTCTCACAGTGTTTCTCTGACAAGAAAAGCAGAGTTATTCCTTGGATTTAATTCTACAGGGAAGTAATCCCCACACAGAATGATGGATGCTTGATGACAGGGTTTTTTTGTTTTATCTAACAAACTGATAAACTTATGGCTATCGACTATGGAAAAAAAAACAAACCAAAACAAAACCCCAGAAGAAATAGATAGAGAAAGATTGTCTCTGCCATACCTTAAAAGCCCAAAGAGATTTTGGTAAACTTACCTTTTACATAAATGAAAAAGAAAGACATACATTGACAATGCAGGGATACGTAGGTTAAAAGTTAGGTTAAATGACTAAAGAGGACCTGTTTCCCTGGGGGATGATGAGAATAGTTAGAGCTCTTTGACACCAGAGGTGCTGCCAGAATATGGATTTAGGGAAACAATGGACAATTGACAGAGCTCTCCAAAGATAAATTCAACATAAATGAGATCAGATGCTTAATTCCCATCATTCCCACTGTCATGGCCTGAGTTAAGCATGTCTTAATCTATCCATTAAATATACAGTTGAGAAAAAATTTCCTCTGAGGGCATATCAGCAGGGATCTTGAAAGGGGACACAGGTCAAACAGTGAGGAAGCTCAGCTTTCCTGACCCTGCTAATAGCTAAGGAGGGATACCCCTCCTTCCACACAGGTGGGGCAAGAGCCTCCATCCATTTTTAATCTGCCTTATCCTCTAGGTAGAATACGGGAAGTTTTTGCTTCCCCAAAGTGGGCAAGGATCATTTTCGAGATTATCCCTCACAGACAGTTTCCTGTGTGTTTGGTAGCCTGCAAGTCATTACACAACACGGATTACCACAGTTTCTAAGAACTTTTCTCAAGCATCCTTTCAAGATAAGGAAACATTACTGTCCCCATTTTGCAGAGATATTCATTGACATACAGGAAGACTGTGGCAGGGTCATGAATTGGACATACATGTGCTGAGCCCCATGCCACTGCTTTTGCCTCAAGGTCTCAGTCACAGAGATGCTGTCTGAACAAAGCTGCCCTGTATGCTTATGCATATTCTAACAAGTTTGTGTTCTTCAAAAGCTCATTCATATATCTAAATGTCTTGGCATCACAGCAAATAAAAGAATTGTCTTACCCCAATAACAGTGCCATTCAAAGGACAACCATTCAGGGGTACTGAAAAAGAAAAAAATTCCATTTAGCATGACCATTATCATGACATTACCAAGATTTAATAAAACACAGGTATGCTTTTTTGACTTATCAGAGTTCCAGCTGAAGATATTTAGATCCAGTTTCACTGTAAAGAGGCATAATTGAGCTCTCTTACATTATAACTTGAAAGGTAGCAACTTGTCAGAGTTATCCCGAATTCCACCTCCAAATATCTCTTGCTGAGCTGGTTTTTTTTAACAAGTACATGATACAACATAAATTTTTCCTTCCAGTTCAAGCCTCGCACTCTAAGAAGATGCACTCAGGTTTTCCGCAAATTACAGTGTGTATTTCCCCTCCTTTTCCCACTGCTAGCTCCTCACCCTGTGACTGCATATATACTTGTCAATTAAACATGACTGGGAGTCTTCCCAGACTGAGTCAAATTATCCAAATCTTCTGATTTCAACTTTTGACTCAAGTATATACTAGGAAATGGCCACAGCCACAATGCTCAGAGACATGCAGAAGACAATGGCTGCATGCAAATCCCCTATTCATAGCAGGCACTGAGGAGAACACTGAACCTTCCTAGACCAAAAAGCATCTTAAGACCTCTTTTAAATGCTTAACAATGCAGAGCTAGAGCTGTAGCAATGTACCCTGGTATATCTTTCTGAAGCAATGCAAAAGAGCTTCAAGATTAAGTAGTTCAAGAGGAGACAGTGAACATCAGTTGGAAAAAGAAAGTAATAGCAGCAGGTGCTATTGTACTCAATGTCCAAATTATACACACAGCTTCAAAGTAGTACTATACTTGCATAATGTGCACTTTTGAAATTGCCATTGAGAAACAGGAGATCAACACATGAGATTATTCATTCCCTAGTGATTCCATTTGTCATACACAAAACCTTACCACATCTGCAGGAAGGACAGCAGTCTATTATTTGGTCACAACGTAGTTCAGTTCCCTCTGGACAGTCAGGCACATCCATTTGAGAGCAAGAAAGATTCTTTTGCTGCACAAAAACCTCATTGTTCACCCGGACACACTCATTGATAATGCAATGATTGAAGGGGGATCGCCACTCTGTGCCAACCTGATGGGAAATTGGAAAAGGATTACATATAGGCAGCAGTATTTGTGCCACTGGATACAGGGAAGAACACCATGGTTAACATGCTGGTTTGCCAAAAGCATGTTTATTGCATCAGGAACAGCCTGTCACTCAACAGCTCTCCACAAATCCTTTCTGCAACAATCAGTTTATAGAACAACCTGCTGCTTGGTTTGTAGAGTATAGGAGCTACGGGAGTATCCTCAAGGTGAAAAATAAAGGAGCAGATGAAACAACATGTGAAGAAGAAAAAGCACCCCTAACTAGATTTAAATCTACATTTGTTACCCAGTAGCTGGCTGCACTGCATTGTGCTGTAGCCGAGCTGGCCCTCTTTCTGCTGGAACGTGTTGCAAATCAGATCTACTAACCCCAAAGGAGTCTTTGTCAATAGGATCAAGACCTGAAAATACTTGTAAACGTAGAAGAGACCAGATCCTGTTGACTGTTCTACTGATTATAATCACCCATGGGTCATACAAGGTGGGAAGATGCAGTCCCAGTTCAACGCTGGGAGGAGCTCATCACTGCTTTGAAGCTGTACACCTCCACTGTTAACACTCTTGAATATGCTTCAAGACCAGTAAAAGTGCAAACCAGATCCTCAGCTCCAGTAGATTCAAACATTTTTGCTAAAAAGTTCTCTCATGTATTAAATACTTAGTTCTTTGTTAATGACAAAAGAGTTGAAAGAGGACACAACGAGAAAGAGATAGCAGAGTATAAGGATCTATTACTCCATTAGGATAACAGAAATCAGTTACGACACGGTGGGATTAAAATAGACTTTCTGAAGGCTTGTTTTATGTAGCAGAAAAAAATATTGAACCACATTAAGAAATGCCCTTGGTAAAATCAGGGAAGAGGCAGGCTGCAAAATGATACATTTACATTTTTTAAAAGACAGCAGCAGACTGCCTTTGTAAAGCAAGCAATTAAAAGTTAATATTAAATATGAGAATGTGAAATATAGATGAAAATGCAGACCCATTAAAAAGAACACCACTTAGGAAAGAAAAGATTGGGAGAAGGTCTATTATTTTAAACATATTTAACTTACTGTTCCTGCCTTTGTTGAATAGAAAGCTCTGCATAGAATCAAGCAATTTAATGCTACTTGGGCAAGCACAGGCTTGCCAAGGGTGCTTGGGACAGAACAAACTGTATAGCCTGAAGGAATTCAAAATGTAGACAAGAAAGAAACAAATATCCATGTAGCTTTCCAGAGTGGTAGGGTATCTACAGCACATTTTAAATGGCTACTGCATGCACCCACTTCCCTTTGGGCTCTTTGAATCCTAAGTGAAGAAGCACACCACTGAAAACAATTTTGAGCAGAAAACCAGCGTGGCCTGGACGACATGGTCTGATCTGACATCAAGCAATCATTTTTAGCAAGTAGAGAATAATACATGTTTCTCTCTTCATTTACTTCCTGATATTTCAGTGTGTACCAAATAGGATATCCTATTTGAATAGGACTGTGAAATTCAAGCAATCTACTACCCCATCTTACTGTTACCTGTAGAGTAATACAAATTAACTGGGATAATTTAAGCAAATAGTCTGCAGCCAGAGAAGCATCATGCCCCATTAGCATTCTTTTGAGCTACCATTTGTGAAATTACAAATTTAACACAAAAATATTACTTTCTTATGCACTGAAAAGAGCGGGGAGGGTTTTCTTGTTAAAACCAAGTCACACACCCCAAAACACATTGGTTTTTAGAGCTGCTTAATGTATGGAAGAAATAGCTCATCTCTTTTTCACCACCTTCTGTAGTACATAAAATAATTCCAGGGCACTTCTGCTAGAAGAGGATGTGTCAATGCCACTCCCACCTCACCTCATGCAAACGAGGATCTGCATCACCCCTAGACCAGAATAGTTGCTCCTCACAGGCAGTCTTCTGGCATCTCCCACAACACTCCCCTTCTGGGATAACATACTTGTAACCCTGTAGGAAAAAAATAAAAGGACTGACTGATCCAGGAATATGAGGCAAATGAGAAGATTAATACTAAAAGAAAACACTGGGATAAATGTTTAGTGTTAGCAATTTTTGATGGAGAGTTTGAAAGCAGAACTGTAAGGCCACACAATGCTATTACAAAACAAATAAGTAGTCCACCCAGCTTAGCATCCTGTTGAATAGTTAACATTATCTGACAGAAAAAAAATAAATTAAAATGCAAACATTAGGAGCAGAAATTGTTATCTCATGAGTTCTTGCTTAATTCATATTTTGAAGATATATTCACTTCAGCTGCATGGACTAACTCTAGGTATTATCTTTGCTCAGATCATACCAAACAACTAATGGGCCTTGTGAAGATATCAGTTTCTCTAGTGGAGTATGGAGCACCCCTTCTTGGAGTACAGGAAATGCTGATGGTGTGTGACATAAAAAAAAAAAAAAAAAAAAAAATCACCCAGAAACATCTTCCTTTTGCTATGATCTGCTCAAATATGCAATAGCACAAAGATTTGTCACAAGACAAGAAAGAACAATTACATAAACAGGCAGAAATGGAAAGGGAAGAAGTAAATGAAAAATGCTTTCAGAAGACCCTGAGCTATTTTGACATTAAGCAGCAGTCTTTTACAAACATTATTTTACTGTATGTGAGCAGTTTCTTTTATGCAATACCAAATAGTAAAGAGCATGTTTTTCCAATACTATAGTCCTATAAAGAAGTGCAAAAGGAAAAAGTAGTAAGTCCACTTCTAAGGGTGATTTTCAGAATTGTCATACCACTTAGTAGATTTTGAGAGAAAACTACATGTGAATGTTAAGAATCAGAATCTCATATCAAAAAATCACTACATTAAATCACCTTTGTTTTTACATGAGTCACATAATTATGAAATTTTTAATTTAGTATTTTTAAAATCTTTTTTATATACCTAATACTATTTTACAAAAGAAAATGAAAGGTAAAAATTGTTCTAGTGGCATCTTGGATGTTAATCAGCACACACAACTCCCCTTCCCACCCCTGAGAATCCAAGGTTAGGATTCAGTCTAAGCACATTCAGACATGACTGCCTTGTGCTGAAGCAGAGGGAAGGGGTTAGTCAGATATGTAGTCCAGGGACCAGTTTTGACTGATCATTTCATCTTTTCATCTCCTGAAGAAACTAGCCAAATATTCCAACACTGGAGTATCTAAATGAAAGAAAGCAAGGAGCTTTAATCTAATTAGAAATTATATATTCTACATTAATAGCTAAGCAGTTTCCAAGGGGCAAAACATAACTCTGATTTCAATACAAAGTTGAAGGGAAGATGTTCTCTCAAATAAAATATTTTTAATGTGAAAAATGTCAATGAAAATAAGCACAATTTTATTTTGGTCAATCCCTTTGAACTGAATTGCTGAAGTATTCCCAACTGCTCCCTCCCTTCATGAACTGTCCTTGATTTGCAATACGAAGCAGATTAGCAAACCTTGATAATCAGCAGACTTTCACATGGAATTGCATTTTGTATAACATCGTAAAATGTAATACTAGAGTTTGACTTAGCTTTGTGGAAAAAGTTGTGCTGTTGAGCATTTTGTTTTATGATACTTTTATCTGCTAAATACACATCTGAATCATCTGAAGTATCAGATACAACTTTTTATTTGTGTGTCAAACTCTGAGAAGTAAAAATCCATGAACTGTTTATGTCCAGAATAAAGCAAAATCCAGCTGTGGGACCCAGATTTCACTAAGTTGGTTTGAACAGAGCCCTCTAAAGTACAAACGAAAAGGTGCTACGCAGCAGACTCCAGATGTGATTTGTACCCCTAAGGCACTGAAAAGGTGTTGGTTTTGGAAAGCTCAACCTGCCTGAATGGGCCTTTTGGTGTTTACTGCATTCAAAATCCGGGGGTTCTGACTCCTAAGGGAAAGAAACACTGGAGATCACAGCTCCCAACCTCAGTGCCTGCTCAGCTTCTCCTAACATAGCTCCTGAACCACCATGGACTACAAACCTGTCTCAGAAGACAAACCTGCAGACTGCAGCAGTCTACGAGCTCCTGAAAAAGCAGAGGATCCATCTGAACTTGAGGAGTAAGGTGGACAGTGATTCCCTGCTGTCACAGATCCTCCACAGTATAAGAAATATTTCACCATCAGAAAACTCCAACTTTTATACTTCACACCATGAAAATTTGGGCCCACAGGAATAAAAAAAAAAAAGCTTTATTTTATTTTTAATTCCAAAGGTGGTAATGCTTAAGGTTACATCTAAGAAAAGGAAAATGTATTGTGCATTTTGAGGTGGTTTGTTATTGTGTGGTTGGTTTGGGGGGGTTTTTTGGTTGGGTTTTTTTGTTGAGTTTTTTTGTTTGTTTTTTGTCCCCTCCCTCCACCCCCAGTTAGATGCTCTAGGTGAATCTGCTTTGGCAGGGGGGTTGGACTAGATGATCTCCAGAGGTCCCTTCTAACCCCCAGCATTCTGTGATGATTTATGTACAAAGCATATATGCTACCAGGATTATTCCTGAGCTGCACTATGAACATGAACATCTGACAAGTGTCATATACTGTGCTGCTGAAAGTTAATGTTAGTCTGAACTAGGCAGAGTAAGCAGCATCCATCTTTTCCTTCATTATTTTTCATTTTCTAGCATATAGACACTAACATATCGAGTTTGCATTGGTTTGTTCAAGAATCCACTTAGAGTCAATAATTCGCTTGTCCTCTGCTTTTTATGGACTGGATCCACTGCTTTATTCCTTCTCTGCATCTTGGGGTTTTGGGAGGTTTTTTGTGGGTTTTTTTTTTTCCTCCTCTTTTTAAACACAGAGTTCAAACTTCAATCAGGGAATTAAAATTCAGAAGAAGCTCTCAGTAAGTGTCTGACAGTCCATCACATTGAAAGAGAGATCACAGTCTATAGGACTAAAAAAATCCCCATGCCGCACGAGGTAAGGGATAAGGGAGCACAAGGCACCCCTTGCATTTGAACAGGTGCACGTAGCTGACTTGGGAGCAATAATCAGCAGCTGCGATGGAGAACCTGACAAGTGCTCAGTCATGCTGCCAGATCAGGCTGTTCTATCAAACACAAACGTGGAGATAAAGCTAATCTCCCACGCAGAGGGTGAAAGCATATGGATTAAGACATTCTAGATGATGGAGGGGAATTTCGCACAGTTTTGAACCAGAGCTTGGCTTGTGAAAAGCAAAAGAGCAATGCAGATTAATTCTGTAGCATTCACAGAACACACATTTTGGTTTCATCACCTACTCAAGGCTACCAGAGGGATCCGCACAGGTTATAGCTTGGCATATTATGGCACTCTCTCTTTCATTCTAGTGTTGCTCAGGAAACACAGTTCATCCTTCCACGTGTGCTAAGGTTCTGGCCAGAAAACGCTGTCAGTTGCCTTTTGGCCAACAAAGCAGGAAAGAAAGAACAGAGATTATTCCTCAACATAGCATTTTTAAGAAGGCACCAGTATTTGCCTTGTAAACATTGAGATGACACTACCTAGAGAGGGTTGAAGGAACCAAAGAATGGAAACGGCAACAGTAGACTGAGAAAAACCTAGTAGGATGGATATAAATCAACTTGAAATGCTGAAAGCAAAATCTTCAGTGGGAATGAATCAGCACAATTCTAGAAATTTTGCTGGAGCTGCACTCATTTGCCCCAGGTGAGGAGTTAATTCTATGTTTGCAAGTCTCTAGAACATTAAGGTATCATTTCCTAACTTCCATAAGAAATTATGCTTCAAAATGCAAGCAGGATGTTTGAAATTACCTCCCAACAAGAATTTTATAGTTTGAAATCCTGCACACTTAACATTCAAAAAGTCTTCCTTTTACATTAGTTTCTTTGACTTCCTTAATATACAGTATTAAGCCATTTACTACCATGTTTTACATGCTGCTTCAAATGAAAATATCCATTTGAAATATTGAAGATTAAAGCCATATCTTTTTTTTTTGCAGTCAGCATCTATTACAACCATCATTCACTATGCCTTTGCATGAACGGTGCAAATGTTCTTTATTTTAATGTAATTAATCAAGAGGCTTGAAAATCTAACCTTATTAATTTACACACACTTAGCCAAATGGCTTTTTGCTAAACACTTATCCCAGAAAATTATGCTTCATTCTTTTTATAATCATCTAATATTTTAAATTATCCAATGCTTTAAACCACACTATTTTACACCACTTCAAAGCACCTAACTTCAAGAATATTGACAGAAATTAAGTAAAGCAAGTGCTCCCTTCACATCAGTACACTAGTGATTTTAAGGTGTTTTGAAAGCTCTTATCCATTTTATCACCATGATTCTCTGAAGGGACAGTGCGATGTACTCCCAGAGAATTTCTGAAGCTCCAGGAGGGAGACACCACTCCTCCTTGTGGCACATTCAGTAATTGCAGCAATTCTCTGCTTGCGTTCTCAAAACTCTGGTAATAGAAAGACAGAAGAGGACAGAAAAAGTCCGGGGACTATGACATAGCAATGAAGCAAAACCACAGCTGGTTTGCAAATGAGAAGTCTGTAGTTGCCGTTAACCTCCTCATAGAACTGTGGGATTGGTTCATTTAAACGAAACATCCACTCTTTTTCCATAGCGTTTCTTTACATTCTAAAACTATATGTAGATATGATTTGAGTTTGATTTTGCCATGCTCAGGAGAACAGTAGCACCATTCATTCATTCATTGGGGTGACGGAGCTAGTACATGCGTTACGTTTATTTTTCTCTTTTTGTGTAGCTAGATAAAAAACTGTAAGCTGTTTTCACGGAAGTCAGATGACAGAGTCAACAATGATACTGCATAACTTTAAGACCTTGCAATGGAATTAATAACCGTGAGCAGCAGAGAGTTTGAACATCATCTTAGTAATGATCCATGATTAAAGTATGTCTTTAATGTCAATGCAACTTTCAATGCCATCTAATCTGAACTGAAAAATAACCTTTGAGGCCAATTCAAACTGGATTACAGAACTTCTGTGGTCCTTGATAAGTACATCCACTGACTCAGGAATAAGCAAAGGAAAAAAGAAAATCTGAGCTGTCCAGGTTCTCCAACAGCTACAGTTTTGGTCGTATAATTATGATAACCATTAAAGGAGCAGAAGAAATGGCAGATTTCCCCAAAAGAACTGTCATGGTTTCCATCAAGGCTTTTTGTTTGTTTTAAAAATGTCTTTTTGACACTGCAATGCTTAAGGCTGATTTGTCAAGAAACTGTAGCTCTGCATTAATGATACTTTATTAGAACAACAAATTACTGATGAAGTTATGGCTATAAGGCAAAACACAGCCAAATAATTTAGATCTAATAATTGCCATACTAGAAACAAATCTCTTCTACAAATCGAAATCAAAGGGATTCTTTTGCAACAGCTGAAAGCTCTCCTATCTACTCACATGATTTTCACTGCATTGGGCATCTTCAAGCTTTCTCACCAAATTCTGTGCTTGCAGAAAGAGCACTAGTTTGGTTTGTTGTTGTTGTTTGGTGGTTTTGGGGTTTTTTTAATTAATTAGGTTTTTTGCTCTGTTTGTAAGGAATTATGCAGTGTTTACAACATAGCAGAGGGTTTTGTTCACACCTTCTCAAGTGCACATACATATATGCTGTCCAGCCTTTTCCTGATACAGAGGCTGTAAGTTAAATGATACTGAAATATGGTGGTATGAAGGCATTTTAAATTATTTGAAAACCAATGCACAATTAGCTTAATAGAGCTCAGAAAAGATAATTGTTTTTCAGATCTTGGTTTGCTTAACTGAAACATTCATAGTCAAATCTCAATGCATGATTGACTTTTAAAATACATATTAGTGCAAATTCAAATGAGGACTTAAAGCAAATCAGACGATGCAGGGTTTCTACAAGAACGTTAACTCAGCCCTGAGGTGCTGCACATATATGCTCCAATCCCAAGGTCAGTCTTTGACTCCCAGACACATTATTAATAATGTCTTTCCAAAAGCAAAAAGAACACCTCTAACTTCTTATAGCTGCATATACATGGTTTGCTAATTAAAAGTGTTTTTATAAATGTAACCAAACAAAAACAAGGAGAAAGAAGAGATATCATGTGTTGATTTTTCTTAGCCTCAGTTCTCAATGCAACTGTATAAATGGGACACATTCCAGAAAAAAAGGGCAGTCTTAAAACTAGTTAAAAGGTTTAGAAAGAAAGTGGGAAACAGGCTGCAAAGATTTGGAGACTTGGCAGAGGAGAGGAACATGCATCACATTTGTTTGGAGGTTCACTGTATTTCCAGCAAGAAGAGAAAATCCTACTCCTGGAGCAGAAAAAAAGCAATTAAATCTTGTCTCATATGCAGCACTAGAAAACCTAGAACATCACAGTAGCACCCCAGTCAGTACAGTGAATCAAGCACAGAAGCAGCACCTGCCCTTCTTAGTTAAAGGGTTTTGCAGTTACTGCTATAGTATGCCCTCCTTTGCATTTCCCACAGACAAATTCCAGCTGGCCACAGGTAATGACACCAGGACAGTCTGTTGAGACACAAGCCAACCTGCAGACTTTTACCTGCTGCTGGACCACTGAAAGCACTGATGTTACAACACACATTTGGAAACACTTGCTGCTTGGTCATCTGTTTGAATTTCGTGTGGGCTAATGCACAATATATAGCCTATTTTAAATCTTCAAAAAGCAACTTGGGGATTTGAATGGCATTAACTAGTTCAGTCTTTGCTTCTGTACCAAGGAAGAAAAAAAGCAAATCATCTGCTTCTAGGCTTCACTTCATGCTTCATGGAAGAACAAACCCACAGAGAAAGTCTTCTAATCTGTGACACTGGCAAATGCTGCTGACTTTTAACCAATTCTTTTGACCCTTCTAGAGTTCTTCTACCAATTTTTTGTACCACATATCTGTCTCCTCCTGCTTGACCAGCTATGTCAATATAACAAAGCAGCTCATACCTCTTTGTGGGCTTCCAAAGACCACATAATTTTATAGCACATAGCAGATGTCTGAGCATAATAAAGGCCACAGCATGTGGTGTTATTACTGCTCTAATGGGCAGAGCTGAGAAAAAGACAGATCTGAATCTCTTCAGAAAATGGACTTCAGCTAGTCAAATGAACAGTCATTTGAAATGGAACAACTTCCGAGTACTTTACTTATTCTGAGTGGTGTAAATGATAGACACTTCAGGATGCAGTTCTCCTTTTACTGAAATATAAAATAAACTTGTCACTGATTTCCTTGGCAGATGGAGACGATCCTAAAACAATAACCCTAAAATAAAGTCAGTAATGCTCAGGCACTCATAGACCCTGTTCCCAAGATAATTTGTTGCTACAACACTTATTTCCTATTTTTCTGTTTTTTCTAATCACACAGGTTTAAAAGTCATCATTTCAGATCCCCATCAGGGCTCTGCTGGCTAATGCACTTGCTTAAACATTACTCACCCGAGAGCAGAACGTGTTACATGCTTTGTCATGACACTCCATCATCTGAAGTCCCGTAACATCATCCCTCATACTGGTGCAGGAGCATTCCCTGCAACCGTCTTCCCAGGTTGTCCCAACGGGGTAGACTACGTTGTTGTGCACACACACCTATAGAATGCAACAATTAATACCTGAAAAAGCACATTGATGCTGCAAGGGCACACTGCTGGCTCTGAAAGGTTGTTTTTTTTAAAATGTGAAACCTACCATAAATTTTATGGAATATTTTGAACCCAGTAGAAATGCTACAGGTCTTAAAATTGTGGCCACTCTGCTGAGGAAAGGAAAATAAATGCAACCAAAGCTGCTTTGGTTGCATTTTTATAAAGAATAAATTGGAGAATTTTATCTGCAGTCAGTGGAATTGCCCAGGGTCTGACTAGGTTTCCCTGTGACCCAATATTTAGAGAAAATAGGGAGTCCTGTAGAAGGAGACTTGCACTCAAAACTTCTTCCACTACTTCTTCTCATCTGTGGAAATGACACTTCATTCCCCTTACCCTGCCTGGAGCACAGGTGGTAGACACGCAGCCACAGTCATTGGTGAGAGATCTGGTTAGATATCCCAGAGGGCAGCTCACTGTTGAGTTTGTACAACTGCAGGTACACTCATATTTATCACAGCACTCGGTCTTCTTAACAGTCAGCTCTCGATGTGGTGGGCAGGAAGGTCTTTGAACTAAACCGCATGCTTCTCTGTTACACGCTAACAGAAAAAGGTAGGTGTCATGTCAAGCACACAGCATTTCAGAGTGCTGTGAGCAAACAAGACTGTTCTCTGGCAGCAAGGCACTAATTGCTACTGCAAACTGTTATAAATCTACTTAAAGACTAAGAAGTAATGCAGATATAAAAGACTCAGGTCAAACATTGTGCTGCAGGTTCAGGAAAAGTTTCTACCCTGCCAAAAATTTCTTGTCTCATATACAATCAGAAAGATTTATAAAATAAGCATAAGGGTCAGAGCACGCATGTCCAAGGGTAAAGTGTTTCTCTATTCCTTAATTCAAAAGCATACTCAGAAAGTGCCAACAATATCTTTATTCTAAGTCTGTGAAATCAATACATGTCCATTGGCTCCAAAATTAAACTTTTTAGAGGGAAAAAGCAATGTCTACAGGAAGTTGTCAGTGTTGTTCAAATGTAATGTTCTAATTTCACTGTGTCACTCCCTGCTTAAAAAAAAAAAAAAATCTCTTACCACATGTGTAATTTGGTTTGCATTCTCCAGGGTTGGTCAGAGCTAGCTGCAGACCAAACTCACAGACAGGGGCAGGAGGCAAATCGCAGGAAACCAGATCACAGACTAAGAAGAGAAATTGAGAAAGTATTTAAGACCGCATCTGACTAGTTAGTCCTCAAGAAAAGACACACATGCATGCACATCCCCGTTGAACTTTTTTCCCTCCACTAAATTTCTATCCTAAAATATGAAGTGAGTTGGAGTTCAACAGGTCAGAGCTGGTTTTCAAAATAGCTGAGGGAACAATTCAAGCTTGTGTTATGAGGATTAAGGTTCTAATGTTATATTTAATGTTCAAATACAGACCATGCAAAAATAGATACTTGAAAAGAGATCATTCTAATGTCATTCAGACAAAAACAACTCCATTCCCTTCCTCACCGCTTACAGAAAGAGGGACAAGGTCACGTTGGAAGTGAATGGAGACTCACATCCTCAGAAGCTGTTTACTTTTCCACACAGATGGTTGTACAGTCATTCAGTGGTTTCAAAAATGGAGCATTGCATTAAATCAAAAAAGGGGTTGTATACCTTTGAAGCATCTGGTAAAAATATGGACCAAGAAGATTCCAAAAGTTTATGAGAACCTACCACACTCATACTCGGGGCAGCACTGGCTGGAGTCTCTATGCAGACGAGGGACTTCACAGGGACCACACTGAGCAGCTGGAGTAAGAAGAAAACATCCATAAAACAAGTTTAGATAAGAACGAGAAAACTAGGTAACAAAAACATCAATTCCAGTCCAATCATACTTAGAGCTAAACCAATTTACGTTTGGCAGTAGGGCAAGGTCGGATCGTGCAGTTTACTTTCTTGTTATCAAGACACGTGCAGATCTTGCAAGGCTCATTTGTGGGAATCCATGTTTCCATGTACTGCATGGAAAAAGAACAAGCAAACAAACAAAAAGATTGTTAGAAAGAAATCAAATATTCTGGTCACTGGTATGTTAACAATAGGAGTGGGTGAGGGTGAGTAACATTAATTTGGAAAACCAGAAGAGACTATGCAGGATTGGTTGTTTTCTCTGTTAACAGTAAGAGCCTAAGGAAACACATAATTCTGAAATGATTGCAGTGTACCAATTTAGCAAAAGATGTAAAGAATGCATGAATG
This sequence comes from Antrostomus carolinensis, assembly GCF_000700745.2. Taxonomy (NCBI): domain Eukaryota; kingdom Metazoa; phylum Chordata; class Aves; order Caprimulgiformes; family Caprimulgidae; genus Antrostomus; species Antrostomus carolinensis. Next base: position 45,302 of record NW_010325096.1, on the reverse strand, counting down.
GGATGAGGAATTACTATTGTTTTAAGCACAAAAAATGCTCAGATGTTATAAATGCAATTGCAGGCTATTGTGAGTAACAGTGGACTCATCCACTACATACCAAGATTGGATGTTCAGTAGTAATAAGGGAGACAACCATATTTTTGGACATACATAGAAGAGGCTGCTTTCCCAAATTAGTAGTACTTAAACACAGAGAAATAAACAGTGCATATTTTTTATAACTAATATGTGGGGTGTCATCACTTGCTTTCCCAGTGAACTTTAGACTGGAAAAGCACTGTAGCAACCCCAAATCTGAAACCATCACTGTGGTGATTACCTGCAGGTAATAAGGACATTCAGAAACTGACAGTAAAGTGTATCATTACCCAACCACACCTCCTTCTCATGAGAGAGAGGGAAATAATTGATGTTAAAGACGTAGTTGCCTATAAAGAACTATCCACATTTAACACCCATGTGAACAGGGACATAAGAGTGCAAAGATAAACTATGGGACAATAACATTAGTTTGCACAATTGACCCAGGTTCTGGTGAGAACATGAAGAGTAGGTTAGGATGCCACAAAGGGACATGGTGTCATCCAGAAAACTCTGGAGTGCAATTTCAAAAGAACAGTCTGCTGAGACCTTTAGTAAAAAAGAGAAAGAAAGGAAATAGCTAAGCATACTGCCACTTGTACCCAGAGATATCTATGTATTTTAAGTCATCACAGGAGTCTGAAAACACAGTTTCCTTTCAAACATTATCAGCATGGCAAGAGTAAGACACTAGGCATGCTAGAACAAGCCAACCAGAAGTTTAACAAAGCTCAGGAAACAAATCACGTAGGGTCAGTTAATCCATAGGAAATCTATTTCACTCAAAGAAAGCTTGTATCAATGTATTGCTAGCAAAGAACATTATCTCGGGGCTTGGAAAAACAACTCGGAGCCTGCTGCCAGAGCGTTCAACGGCCTCAGGGTTAAAAAGCCCTGAGAAAGCAGCTGATAGAGAATGCCCACATTTGCAGGTGCTGATGTGAAAAGACACAGAGAAAGTGAATCACAACATTTGCTCTAACATTTTCAGCACCCTTCATTTTTGCACAGGTTTTCTTTAGCATCACCAGGAGTCTATTTCCAATACCAGAAGAAATGGCATGAGATAGCACGGTGTTAGTAGAGCTCTATATGGGCATTGGCACTGAGAATCCTGTAAACCCAAGCACAGTTTGGGGCATAAAGGAACAGAGGAACAAACACCAGAGGGAAAGAAGGGAGTTAAGGAAACCATAACCCACTTGCACTGCCTGTTGTATTGCTCACATAGCTAAACTTGCAATGGTGGAGACGCAAGACAGCTGTGTGAGCTGATCCTCCCCTGCCCTCCACCTCCCCATCCACACAGCAGCTGCATCTAAGCCTTGCCATTGGGTTACAGATGAGAGGTTTTCAGAGTTAAAACCCCATTCAGGGGCATGTGACAACTCATGAATTTCAGAACTTCAGTAGAAACAAGCAGATATCACTGCAGATGTTGTTCCCAAGATGTGCACTGAGCTTTTCTCCATGAGGGCTTGAAACAATTATTTAAACAGAAAATGCACTGCATTGCCTGAGGAGTAAGGTATTTAAGACACACAGATCCTACACTTTAATCTGCATTTGCAATAAGTATTTCATAGAGAATCATAATACAATAACTAGAGCTCTCAGGGTCACCAAAAGTTGTGTGCAACTCATCTGTGTTCAGGGCAGTGATTATATACATTGCAAGCCACTTTTTCCTTCAAGAGAAATAATAAGATATTTTTCTATTCCTTTTCTTACAAAAATTACTGAGGGTTTTTTTTTCCTTCCATTTTACCAACTCTGTAAGCACTAAACAAATCCAATGATACTGTATTAAAAAAAAAA
>NW_010325096.1:28647-43380 GCF_000700745.2 Antrostomus carolinensis | reverse complement strand
AAAACCAAAAAAAGAACAAAAAAAAAAAATCTTAGCCATATTTATGGAGATACTGTAATCTTAAAATAAAAGCTAACACAAGCTGCATAGGCCTAATCCTTCAGAAAACAAACCTTTTGTTTTCAAAAAAATCATTATGGTAATGCAGTTGTGGAACAAAACACAATTTCCCTATGTCTTCCATCTCACTGCCAAAATCCATAGGGCATGTATGCCTCAGGAGGGGGCTTAATGCTGTTAGGCTCCTGTACCAGCCCCTTGCCCAGCAGTAGGAAACCCTCAAAATCGTATTTAGTGAATAGTCAAGTGTTGCTCACTGGTACCCTACCACCTAAAAAAAGGTGTTAACCCTGTTAAGTTTGATGCTTTTGTCATTATGTTAATCAATGCAAACAGTATTTAAAAGAGATATTTCATCCACAAACAGTCTTTGCTTCCTTTCAGTTTAACTGCAAATGTTTATAACACATTTCTTGCTGAAAGAAATGTGAGTAATTTTTTGTGTGTAAAAATAAGATATTCAAAGTACATAGATCCATTTACTTTTCAAAATCTACCTTTTTGCTCAAAGAATAGACTATCCACACACACACACACACACAGATTTACGTTATTTTCAGAAGACCTGTGTTACAAAAATGATTATATCTTTGACAGCAAGTTTGGTAAGACCATCCAAAAATCTCGTTAAGAATTTAAAACCCATTAAATACTGAAATTAAAGCCCCTTCTTCTTGAAGTCCCATAACAAAACTTCAGATTTAAGAGTGTTAGCTGACCTAGGTGAAAAATCCCAGAGTTGAGTAGCTGGAGGTAAAGAACAATAACCTCTGCTACTTGGAACAGGGGACACAGGGAAGAGCTTGCTGTGTGATGCTGGCATCCCACATCCATAGCCCTTCCCAATCCCATTCTGACATAGAGAGGTCTGACTTAGCTGAATAAAATGGATTTTCAGTAAAACTAGAATGATTAATTTCAGCAAAGGAATAATCCTCATTTTTAAAAAATAACAAAAAGCCCCAAAACCAAACCAAAACAACAACAACAAGAAAACCGACGGAAGCTAATACAACTTGACCTAAGGTCATCTCGGTCTCACTGAAAATATTGCAGTAAGCTTGGCAAAGACAATATATACATTTTAAACAAGGTTTCCAGATTTATAATTAAATTGTCATTACTGGTAGAAGTTTGCTCAACAGAGGTGTTTATCTTGATAAATGTTGACTTATGCCATGCCTCCTCTCTTCCCTCCAGACCTCTCTCCACACAAATTTGTCATGCATTTCCGGGTCTGTACAGTCCCAGCTGTGAATTTTATATCTATCCCAGCCAATTTCACACTAGGGGAGCTATATGGGGCTGACAGCCAGCCAGTTATGAGAAACTGAGCTAGAAAATAAAGCATCCAAAGGGGAAAAAAGTTAGACTTATAAGATAGATTTACTTGCAGAAGTACAGACCCCAATCACTTACAAAGGTAAGCTGCTAAGTGCATAGTTACCTGATGGTGCGTGCCATCTTCACTGACACATTCTGTGCAGACTTCTTCATTAACACAGCTGTCATTAAAAATCACCTGTCCGTCTGGACAGAAGCAGCCTTCTGTGGGATAATCCTTGCAGACACTGACTTTGGTACTATTCTCACAGTGCTTTATGCAGGCTTTGTGGCAGTGATCATATGTCAAATATGTGGGACATTTCATTGCTGAGGAAGACAGAAAAAAAACTCTTTAAATAAAGAGATCTGAAATGCAGATAGATGTTTCCACTCACACTTTCTTTAGAATTTTGTTCAGGTTTTTGAAAGCCATCATCTGATTAACATATTTTGCCCTTTGCAGCCACCAACATCCTTGAAAATACATTTTTAAAACTAACAAAATCCGCAGTGGAAAGTGATTGAAGGCATTTGCTTAAGTTACAGCCCATGCAGAAATCATCAAGCCACATGTTCAGGTCACATGAATCAGCAAAGTATAACTTACCCTAATAACAATACAAAGGCTTACATGAGCTGAACATCTTGCCTAACTTTGTTTTTGATACTGAGGAAGAGAAGTAAGAATTTGGAACCACTTTTACATGTATTAGAGAAGCACTAGTACCAGAGCATGGTTAGGAGATTATCCAGGACAGACTAAAGCATTGAACAAAAATTTTTTTGACAACTTGATAGGCAGCAGTGTTCCCAAGCAACTAAAGCTAACAAACAGAACATTTTGCTACTTCAAAACTGAACCTTATTAACTGAATTGCATTATTAATGGCATTGACTGAATCAATCAAAGTTGCATTCCCCTCTAAGCCAACACATAACATTTTTACTGATGAGTTCACAAGAAGTTTCTAAAAGCAAACACAAAACTAAAGCTACAGCTATTCAAGAAACCTATGGAGACAGCTTCCTTACTTGTGATCTCCCTTAAGTCTATTTTATTTTTTCTACAACTTCAATTAGGAAAAAGTGTTTCTTATTTCCCAGTTTATGACCACTGCGGAGTTTATAAAACTTCTTTTCAGTCCCCTGACAAAAAACACTGAAAGAAAATTACTGAATGAAGACCTGAGCTCCCAAACAAACAAGCATTCATCAGCTGAACTTTCTACACACACCCTTCTTAGCCAAAGGAAACAGAAAATAAATGCCTTTAATGTTAACCCTTTTCTGTTTCAAGCCGCGCTAAATCAAATTATTCCTGTTGTATTCGAGTCTATGGCTGTATGTGTGGATCACCATCATAGTTCAGCAGATGCAGGATGGGAGTCCAATCTCACCATGAAATGCTTTGGCTGGATTCTGAAAACACAAAAAGGTCTATCCAAGTAAAGTAGGAGAAATCACCTGCTTATAAACCTGTACTTGCAGCTACCTAGACTATTCTATGTTTTCCAGAAAAATTAATTTCCAGAAGTAGTTTTGTAAACAAGGTGCCTAGAGTAAGCATCGGTGCTTATTGCCTGATCTCATATCAGCTCTAAAATACATCCACACCACCTATTAAGGTAGTGTGTCATTTACTTTTTTATTCTAGTGTTAGTAAATATACTCAGCGCATTGGCTTTCATCTTGCTTACCTACCACTAGCCCTAAAGCAAATCTAATAAATCTTCTCTGTGCAAAATTAGATTAATTTATTTTAGAGTTTAACGCTGATGCCCATCAGCACAGAACCTGGACAACTCTCAAGCAGAATGAGTACCAATGCTAAAGCCTCTAACGTACTTCATATAACATAGCCCTTTCTTCTTCCTCCTCTTTGGCTGGCATTAAGGAGCCAGATGTGTGAAAAATGCAATGAAGAACCATGTCCTAGACTCTAGATACGCTATCAAAAAGCCTGTGTGAAATGGCAATGTTTTTTCAAGGAAGGAAGAAATGAGGTGATTATGTTTTGCAAAAAGAAATATAAATAAGCTCATGTGAATGGTCTTGTTTTGAAGTCACCTCTGTCCTTGGAGGCACAGGAATGAGATGTGCATAAGCAATATCAAGAGACTGGATAAACTCCATCAACTTCTGGAAAATCATCCTAACAATCCTTTTTCATCCTACTGGCACCATGACAACCTGGTGATTGTAGAAAGCCACCTCAGACACATTACTGTCCTTATGCTCCAGAGATCTGGACAGGTCTTGCATGACTTACAGGTAACTCTGCTTTTTGTACAGAAACTTCTGCCAGAGGTATGGAATGTGAGAAGGCATGAAGGACTCCCCACAGTCAGCCTCAGAAACAAGTATTTCAACAAGCCACCCTCCTGGCTGGCTATTTCAGTGCACATCTCAAATGGTTGTTGTTTCTGAATGAAAAGTAAAAGACTGTGGGTACTAGCAAAAGGGGAAAATAAGGCTGAAAACCAAATAATTAAAGAGTTACTTTTCTGCCAAATTACACTATGATCATGTATTGATATTGTATTTTGTTGGCTCCATTAAAACATTACCTTTTCTTTCAAAGAGGGAAGAAAACAGTAAAAGAAAATATGGGGGGTAAGGGGGGTGGGGTTACAGTTTCCTGTAAACCTATGATTTCAAAGGGTTATCTGGCACATTTAGGTATTGACATTTCTTCAGCTACTTATTTTTCCTTTAAATTACAGTAGTTATTCCTAGTAGGCACTGGTTGGGAGAAAATAACCTCTATGAGAATCTACAGAAGGCTGAAGTCCATCAAAATAAAATAAACGACTTAACAAATTAAAAGTGAAAAATCTAGTTACAGTTTGTACTGGATTCACTCTGACTTAGTGGCTCAAACAGATAAGACAGGAAAAAACATCCTTGGTTAAAGTACTAACTGCATATTTAGTGGGAGGGGTTCAAGACTGTGATGCATGGAGAAAGGTACACGTCCTTTCAGGAGACAATGCCACATCTTTCTTATCAGTAGAATAATTTAGCACTAATGTAGCAGCTAGCTAGCTCCTGAGGTCACATGCTGCTGGCTTGCCTTTTGACTCACTGCGCTGTCATGAGCGGCCCAAAGGACAGCTAAAACCCCACTGCCATTGAAGCTGGAGTGAATAATGCACCAGGGCCACTAGCTCACAAGCTGCCAGTCAATTTCCCCACACCGCTAAGGCATGGTTCTCTTAAACTTCCCTTAACTGGTCTTCTTTATCCAAAGGAGTATGTTTAGAAGGGTTTTTCCAATGTTCTTGAGTGTAGTTTCAAGGTCACATTAAACCAGTTTAGAACAGTGCTGCCGTCAAAAGGGGAAGTCCCTCCTTAATCTCCTCACCTCAGCTGCTCTTTCCTGCTGGTACTTTTTTTACTTTTACAGCTAGTTTTCAGAGCTTACCAATCAGCATTAGGACTACTACCAGCACAGCAAAAGGAGTGGGAATGCATGTCTGGAGATGGAAGAGGAAAACTGTCCCAGATCAGTTGAAGGCAGTTGCAAAGCCACCCCCATACTGTTGATTTCCAAGTCATGGTTTAAATCCTTCAGCTGTCATAGTCCTCACCAGCATGCCTTGCTTACACAGTGAACAAGCAGCAGCAGATAATCTCACTGTAGCTCTACTGCACTAATCCTTCATTAGCAGAGGTGGTTTAAAGGTTTGTTGAATTCCATTGCTTCTCTCTCCTCCTCCTGACTCTTGATCTCGATTCTCTGTCAGATGTCACTGCCCCTCAGTTGAACAGGCATAGCCTGTTATGCATTTGCTTTCTAACCTGGGCCTGCAAAACAACTCAATGAAAGACAAAACACAAAACCCTCCAATAACCAGAATGACTCATGAAAAACGTTGTTTCCAAGCAAAACATTTTTCCAGGAATCCCTGCAGCTGCTGAGCACCACCAGTGTCCTCCTCAAAGAACCACAGTTTTACTGAGCAGTACCAATTAGCGGTTTGCTTCATAGACTGTGTAAGCATCAACTTCCAATCTAAATTTAATTCATTTGCAAGCTAGTATTGGCAAGTACCTAGAGGGCATGTCCACACTGCAAATAAATGAGTTTAAAGAGCTCCTAAGAAGCACTCGTGGAAACATTAGCATCTGAAGATTAACTACTGCTGCTGCGGTCATTCATCTTCTGAGTATTTCTGCTTTCTGAGCAAAACTGGTGAACTGCTACTGTTACTTGAGCTATGCAGTTCAAAGCTGACTTGGTCACCACCACATGAGCTGCCATTTCTTTTGTAACTGCGGAATCAATGTATCTCGGTCCATTCATTAACTACTATATAAACAATCCTGTTTCTAGGTGAATAAAGCTTCCTCTCCACACAAAGCTGAATCCCAGCACATGTTGATATTAGCCAGGCAGTGATTTGTTAAAAATCCCTATAATCTTCATATTGAGATAAAGCCCATACTGTTATCGAAGTGGAAACTCCATTCAGTAGGCATTCACTGTGGGGGTTAGTCTGCTCAAGGGGCGCGTATTCTATGCCTTGGGGTTACATGGCTATCAGTGGAAGCTACAGGCTGCTGCAGCAAAAGTCTACTAAGTGTAGGGTCTAGAAAAAAAAATAAATTGAAAAATATATCTTCCTCACTATGCATTCCCACCTTGGAGTAAAGTTTCCTTCTATTCATTGACACAAAGCTGAAAATCTAACAGGTAGCACTCAACACATCCACCCTTCCAAAAAGGAGCAAGGAAATATCGGGCAGTGGAAATGAATGAGCACAGGATGGAGAACAGGCTCTGTCTTTATCAGATATTCCAGCAAGTATATTTATCCATCCAGGCAGAGCAGTCAGGAAAGACTTGTACTGCTTGAAATGTCCCAATATGGCAGGACAAAAAGCCAAATCAAACCTTAAAAAAATGACAGGGATTCATTGGAGTGGGAGGAGGGAAGCAAGGTACTCCAGAACCATACCATTGTTATTAAACCTGTAGTGGTAGACTGATCAATCTGCACTGTCTATTTAGTCATTAATGTAACCTGTATAATGTCCCTGTAATTGGCAATTTTATTTTTGGCAGTTGCACACATGCATCTGCTTGAAGGAAGAAGATGATGCTATTGCTAGGACATTAACGACTGTTTTGTGCAACAAGTGTTAAAAAGGGCAACTCTTTGGCTATCCTTGTCCATGCTGTGTAAAAATATGGGAATTTGAAAACTGCAGAGTTATTAAGGTTTTCTGCTGACATTCAGTCTTGAACATTACAATTTGCAAAGTCTGGCTGAAGCACTAAATTTGAAAAATGGTTGTCGGTATTCTCCCTCTGTTTTCTAGGACCATATTCCAAACAGACTGTGGTGTTTCTTAAAAGATTCAGTCTGCAACAGCAACATGTCCCTTAAAAACCTATCTGTTAAAGATACTTAAGATACTATATGGAGGCTCAAGCCAAATTCAAATTCACATTCTTGACACCATTCCCTCTGTCTGAGTTTAAAACTTGAACAAAACCATGCACCGAGTTCTTGCTGTATCATGCCTTTAGGATGATGGTTCTCCAATTCTGAAATGAAAAGTATTTGGGCAGCAAGAGGGAAAGAAAGCAAGGCAATAAGAACTGACTAAATTGGAGAGGCAGGGAAGTGAAGAACAACTGAGATATCAAGATACTACATGAGGGGCTATCTGAGAAATAAAGTGCCTACATACATATACACTCATCTCAGATACCTGACTAAACCAGAAACAGTGTTAGTGAATATCTATAACCATCACTGCAGACAGACTTACACCAGAAGGTGTAGAATAAGCCACCTCAGAAGTAGGTATACAAAATGACAACCATCTGCCCTTAGCCCTAACAAGCTTGTCTTGCTCCTTTTGGGCTCTGGGCAACTTGCAAGGCTCACATCCTGCCATAGTCCTTTCTCACAGCACAAACTCTTCACTTTCAAAACACAAGCAAAACACAGCCGGAAGGAGAACCGGATTTGCAAAGTAAATTACAACTGGTTTGACCAGTTAACTGGCAGGCGCTGGCAAGAAAACGCACCACAGAGTGGCCATTTCCCCATTTTTCACTGCAGTAGAAACTTAAAATCACAATAGCTCTTCCATCACTGTCTGAAATTGATTGGGATGTGAGGAATCTGCAGAAACTATTACAGAGAATCCAGAAAAGTCTGATTTTGTGTCATTGGCAGTTAGTTATGATAGTGACAGGCTGGTGAGCAGTCTGCTAGTCTAAATTACATGTTTCCCTGTCTGCCTTGTACAGATACATCCAGTGTTCGTACCACAGAAATGATACGTGCAGCTAAAACTGCCTAGCAGAATCAGAGCAGACTCCCAGTTCAAACCTGGCCCCACAATGGTTCGGTGGCTGCAGAGTCAGGTGCTGCCACATAACTGCGTTTGCCTGTGCATAGCTTTCACAGTGTCTTTATTTCAAGGTTATCCCTCCAGCCTTGCATAACTACCTTGCATTTTACTAATTAGCAGTTTACTAAGAAACACCTTTTCCATAATACACAACTTAGTGGATGACAAGCCACTTATCAGATCTGCAATGACACTCACATGGGAAACTTGATTTGGAACTTCTACCCCATGACATGATATTCAAAAACTAATATTAGACTGACAAGATGGCCATTGCCACCACCGTCACCAAGTTAGACAGTTTCTATATCAGTTTTAAAGTACTGTAAACCCCTTACGACACAGCTCAGGTGTTCTCCAGTCTGTGCAGACCCCGTTTTCCCTGCAGATGTGAGCATAGGAAGTTATCATCTCGCAGGCTTCATCCTCATAGCAGCTGCTTTCTATGCAGGCCTCGTAGAACATATTTGGGGAGATCACCCTGTGGCACTCAGCAAAGCGATCAGAGAGCAGAAGGTGGCAGTGGCTTGTTGCATGCTCAGAGCATCTGTCTTCTCTCCGGATTTCACAGATCTTCCCCAGCTCTTTCACCATCCAGTCTTGGATAAACACACTGCTGTCAGGAGTGACAGATCCATCACGTAATGAGAAGTCATTGATGTGGTTCTGGTCACACACCCCTAGGAGGGTGAGTAAAAGGTAAAGAAAGCATCCAAATACAGTCAGCAATAAAACAAAACTGGAGAAAACAGGCACGGGACAGACAGAGATGGTTGGAGCTGCTTGGTGAACACCAAAGGGAAGAGGAATGAAAGATATTCCTTATAGCTATTATCAATGGAGGCATAAAAACCCTGGGTCTTGTTTCCCATTTCCTTACTCTAGGAAGTATAGGTTATGCTACAGAGGTATAGATGGTAGAGATAATACCACAGAGAATACTATATACTTAATTTTCCCAGGTAATAGTACCCCTGACAAAACTTTCACCTTCACTGAAGGCATGGGTCATGTCTCTCATCTAAGTGTATATGTAAGAACTTAAAGCCTTATAACAAACCAAAAATCTCCTTGAAAATATAATGATATCATGAGAAATAAGTAAAACATGAGAGAAGTCTAGCTTTGCTCTTTCTAAGGTATTACTGAGTCAACGAGCTGTTTCATTGATGGCCATATTAGAAAAACCTATATAGGTTAGCAATGTGCCAACAACGGGGAATCAGTTCAGCCAGAGAATTTACAGGTTCAGGATCACACAAATTTCAATAACATAAATAGCAGTTCAAGCCCAAGTAGGAAGCTATTAAAATTATTAGCTTTCAAACTTACCACAAAGCCCTTGTGTTCCTGAAGAAAAGCTCTTTGAATTAAGTTTAAGAATAAATTCATTGTTTCTTGGAGTAAACGTGAGATTATGTCCAAGATGGAAGAACTTGATTTCGTGCATTATTGCTCCATAGACAGTGACTTCAAACAAACTGCTGGAATAGGGAATATGAACCCTTTCACCATTAACAGCCACCTGTTTTCAAAAAGGCAAGATCATCATATCAGTTCTAGCAAGCAGTTAAAATCAATCCAATCTTACAGCTGAAACACATTTTGACTTCACAGGTAGTTGAATATCCAACTGAATCTGGACATAACAATCAGTTTTGCAAGCTGAAACTTTCTATTGAGTCTAAAAACACACAGAACTAATTGATCTTCATTCTGTGTATTATATGAACAACTTTTTCAATATTTTCCCTCAGCATCACATATATACAGACTAGCAATCTAATGCCATGAAGCTGCAATGCTGCCTACAGACTGATTACCAATACACCTCAGTGAAAGTCAAGGCTGTCCATCACCATGCAGAACTGGGTGCAGATATTTTGGTCCATCCTATTTTGCTCCACTCAAGTCAGAAGTGAACATCTTTGCAGGCTAACTAATTCCTATATGTCTGAGGAACTCAGAGTCTGAAAATGTGTCATATTGAATTTGACTACTTCTCTGCCTATAAAATAGATGTAATACATACTAAGCTGGCCTTTCTTCTAATGCTGAGGTTCATGTGCACACAAGGTAAGAACCAACTTGCTAGCTCTTCAATTCACTAGACATGCACAAGTTTGTGAAGAATAGACTGCTCTCCCATGCACCAAATGATAATATTGTGTAAAGGACCTCTGTCAACAGAGGAGAATCAGAGTGCAGTATGTCCTGTCTATAATCCCTGCCTTTCTGGCAGAAGTGTCAGGGAGATGCTGCCAAATCCCATGTTCTTGACATTGTCACACCAGCACAACAGAGAGAACAAGAAGAGAAACGTGTCTGGCTTGTCATGCAAACATAGATTGTATCACAAAATTGAAATGAGGCATTGGCTCATTTCAAGAATAGGTTGCAAAGGGAACAGAAACTGGATAAAGGAAAAAAAAATTGTCCCTGTAACCTGAAATTCTATAGCATGAGCAGCCAATGCACAGATCATTTCATTGTGTTTAGCTTACTGTCATGTCACTGAAGAGCTGAACAGACACCCCACGATGTTTCACTTCAATGGAGTCCATACAGTTCATCTTTGGTGTTGCTCTGCATGGTCCTTCATGGAGGAGAATTTCAACATCCTGTTGCACATCTCGAAACAAGGTGTAGGAGCAATTGCCAGTCAGCTTAAAATTTAGCCCATCAAAAGTGACAATATGTCGAGATGAACTTCCTATACAGACACCTGCAAATCAATTTTTAAAAAAAAGCTCCATGTAGGCATTCACATTAGACTTTCTTCATAATTGTTATGGGCATGTGGAATCAATTAATTGAAGAAGCTAGGAAGGTGATGAATCAAAAATGCTTGTAGCAAATCACTGACAAAAAACTTTGGTAAATACTTCATCACAAGTTTTGTTTTGGTTTTTGTTTTTTATTTTTTTTTCCTCTGTCTTTGTCTGGAGCAATTAGAATTACAAAAGATTTGGATAAACTCATAGAAAATCCCTCAGCATGAAGTTTACTCACATTGAATGTGATTTATTAATAGATTTTATATGAAAAATAAAAGTAGCAAAAATGTATCTCCTCTTTATTTGTAGAAAGATTAACATACTTTAAAAAAAAATTTGCACTGCATTTTTATTATGGTATTGCATTTTATTCTGTACAGTATTACATTTGAATCAAAATAACACTGTTTCCCTCTTACTAAACACGTCACAAATTTTTGGGGGGTTGTTTTTTTTTTTTTTTCTTCAGATAGGAAACAGGAAAAGGGTAGACAAATAATGTGCACAGGATAAACCAATGACAGCTCAATGTCCTGGCTACTAGGTTATAAACACTTCCTTGTCTTCACAAACTGGAAAACAAGGAGGATTATAATTTCACAAGCACCAAAACAAAACCTGAGCAAAAGGATGCTTCTGACTCCTGTGTTTTCAAATCATTTCCTTAAACATAATGAGGACAATAAAAGAAATATCAGCTGAACATATAGCAAGAAAATTATCACTGTTAATAATTCGGCTACTTGGTTTCTGATTGAGAGGGGGAGAGGGGCCTATCTTGTGTACTGTCAGACACTGAACTCTCAAGAGGTACATCCCTTTAGACCAGTGGAGCATCTTCAGATATTCTTACAAAGTTAGTGTATAAACAGCAATGAAACAAGTTAGCAGTAAAACAATATTTCTCAACCTTTTTTATTCACAGACACCTAAAAAAAATTCTAAGGTTAATGGGAATTCTTTTAAATTTCTCATAGGTATTCTGTAGCACAAAATGTGTCCATGCAATCCAGTTAAACCCACTTAATAGTCCACGAACACCCAAGAGCCATAAAGCACAACTTGCAAATCCTATTGCTATAAAATTTATAACTAGTTCAGCAAGCAAACACTTTCATGGTGTAACTCCTGAGCTATTCTACAAACGCAGTTATATGACACAAGAACACTTTTTCAAGGACTTCCTCTTTGCAAAACCAATTGTCATATCATTTGCACTGTCATGCAATCATTTCAAAGGGCTCTAGTTCTCTAAATAACTGAACACTACTTTGCTGGAGCACAAGAAAATGAAGCATGCACTGCCGTGCTCATGCAGCACAGATTGCTTCCATTCATAACAACAAAGAGATGGTGAAGCACATTGACCTCCTACTAAGTGCCTACTTTGCTATGCCCCTCTCTAAAGTTTACTGATTGCTGAGAGTTCCAGCTCTGACTTCAGTACATACAGCATCAGAATCAGCCTTCCCGCCTGCCACAGATGTTGCTTTAGATGACACAGCATCACCTGGGTTTCGGTAAGTAGTCATTAAAACAAGGGTACTTTACCCATGGGGTCTTGATCAACTGTGTGGGGCTGGGGTTTTTTCCTCCTCTTATAACATGAAAACTTAGCACTTTTCATCACAAGCAGTATCACCTTGGGAAAAAAACCCTTAAATTTTGTATATCATGGCTCACTAAATTCATAAAGAGCTAAATGTTAAAATAGCAGCAACCTCACGTCAACCATAGGTTTTTCCATTATAATCAACTAATGGTACAAATGGTAATTTTCATTTCATCCTTTCAGAAAATCTTTATGAAGACATGTTTTGCCAAACATATGCCAAAATATACGCCAAAAAGTAATGCCTTCATGTTGCTAGCAATGTATTTAGGATCAATAAAATTATTACAGATGCACTTTTTATGGGTAGATATCACTAACAGTGTCTTTTAAACATCATGAAGTATCCATTATATCTAAAATCTTTCTACCTTTTTTAAATATTTATGTCAAAACAGAAATGTTACCTTTCAAGTGTTTGGATAATCAAATGTGCTTTTAGAAAATGCTAAGAGTTGGGGTGTTAACTGCTTGAAATATCTAAGCTGGGTAACTAGGTTTTGATGCCTGAATTATTAAATTATTTAAACTATTATTATTAAATAATTTAATAATTCAGGGATCAAAACCTAGCTACCCAGCCTAGATATTTCAAGCAGTGCTTTGAAGAAATTGTTCTTAAAACAGCCACTTCAGCAGAGGACATTTTAAAGTTAGATTGTGCATTATAAAGAGAAGGCATATATAGGGTTCTGATTTACTTTAAAAAGTAATTATATGACTTCATATGTAAGCCATATTTGCAGAATTATGTTGGGGAGTACAGCCCTCTATGCTTCATCAAAGCCAAAAAGATTCATCAAGCCAGAGATTTTCAAGCTCTGAACAGGATCTAAACACTGTTGAAAATAACACCTACGGATTTCTGGTTTTGAGATTTCTGGAAATTTTAGCTGTAGCAGCATGCATGATTGGGCTGTAGAAATGAAATTTTTTTATATAGATACAGCCTTTAAGAGTTACTGGAGATGATCTTTTGAACATTTAATTCAAAACAAACATCTTGACTAATTTATATGGAAATCAAGCATATTACTATAGTGTGTTTGGTATGGAAAGGAGGTGGAGCTCAGTCCCCAAACCCAGTCTGAGATGTACCAAAAGATTCAGCGGCCAAGGCGAACCCTCGTTCTATCATGAAGTGCTCTTCCCTCTAATGGCTGTGCAGCGATGCTCTGTGCCACCCTATATGCAGCCAGGCATACCTAACTCCTTTATCCCAGACCACCACCATTTCACTGTTGTCAAAGTATCTGTCCAAGCACTGAGGCAATGTGGCGGCTCTAGTTCATTTTTTCACTTGCAATCATCATTTCCTTCTTATCTTCCTCCATCAGGTCTTCCCTTCACATATGTGGGATTTTCCTAAAGAACCTCTCTTTTCAATAAATTGATCACCAGCCTCAGGGTTGAATCTCTCCACGCTATAAATACGAGTGGGTGCACTCAATTTCTTTTTCTGTCATCTCAGCCTAGGCACTAATCATGCTCTGTCCACCATTTCTGCTCAAATATTCAGCGTGAGGTTTTATGGAGGCAGAGAGAATCTTTTGTTGTTTCTTTAATACACATGCTTGACTGAGGTCAGGCCAAACCCTCAAACCTAGAGGTAGACCAAGAATACATCACTTGCTTACGGCTTGCCAAGATAAATTTCTGTTTTCTTCCATACACCCTCTTTCCCAGTTCACACAGTTTTGGAAATCAAGCGTAAAATTCTCTGATAAAACACTGTAACTATGCTAATGAAAAAAATAAGCTTGCAGCGGCCCTGAACTAGCAAATAGCATCACACATTCCAGGCATCAGCGAGACTCTAATGCTCCTAGCTGTTTGTTTAACCAGTATGCAGCATTAATTCTTCCCAATTCAATCACCTTTGATGTGTACAACAACTGAGTAGCTTCATTCAGCTTTACATTTCTGATTAACATTTCAAGTGACGGGGAGGGAGAGGCATACATGCAAAGATAGATACTCACATGGACACATCCATCGGCAGCCACACGTTTCTTCAATCTTAACAGCAGGAAGATTGCTGTGACATACTGGTTTTGGCATCCTCTCACAGTTAATTTGGTGACTCTCTAGAACTGTGTAATCTCCTGGAAAGCATGTCACAGTGTGGCACTGGTCCGGTAACGTCCATTTGTCACCAGGCTAGATAGGGAGACATGGATATTTAACAATTGAAAAGAACATGGGCAGAGGGGAAAAAAATGCAAAACTTGGCTGCTGCCATGCTCCTACAGCGAGCAAGTGAAGTGACACTGACAGCAGTGGTCCTCAAATTAGCCCTGGATAATTAAATAATAGAATGCAGTGTATTAAGGACTTCATGAGGATGAGAAAGTTTAAATTAGCAACACTGTAAGAAATAGACTTCGAAATTCCAAGCAAAAGATAAGAGTCTAGAATAGGAGATGTTTTGTTACAGCAGAATGAAGTATCTGGTACTCCATCTATTGTTAGCTTAGCCATCTTACAGATGCATGGATAGCACAGTCAATAAAGAATTCCCCTTAGCTTTTCTTTAAATGTCAAAGCCTTTAGTTTTCATAAGCCATAAAATTATTTTAGAAAGAG
>NW_010325096.1:22784-28619 GCF_000700745.2 Antrostomus carolinensis | reverse complement strand
TAACAATATTTGTTCCAAGCTAGAAAGGCGTGGAATACTCTAGTTATTTTATCCACAACTCCAAAACTTTAAAACAGTTCCTCCCTTCCCGAGAGAAATCATTCCTTTACCAGACTAATGTTATTAGATATACATAGTGGTTTTATAAAATAAGAAATAAAATGTAAAATATATTCTCATCTTCTAAAGGACAGTCTAAATTTTAAGGCCCCAGAATTACACACTACTAAATTACAGAGAAATAGATGTGGTCACAACCTGTAATATCTCAAGACTGATATTTGCAAAAAGCTGCACTCTCTGGCCCCAATCCTGCAGAGCTCTAAAGTCCATAAATGGGCTCAATGAATTTCAAAACAGAGTGTTCATCCTTGAGACCTGCATTCCCAAGAATATCCTCAAGTGTGGGAAACAGCCCTTTCCAGACCCACCTCCACAGAGGTGAGTTCAGAGGCAATAGTAACAAGTGAGACAGTGCTTCTATGAACTGGATAACATTTCTTCATATTCACAAGCAGAAACATGAGGGGAAGAAAAGATGATCACTATTGGGCAAGGTTATCTCCCATCCTCTCTTTTTCAGCTTACCCATTATTCCCATGAAAGAGAAGAGCAAAGTGGCAAAATATCTCAGAAACCACAACATAATTCACAGATTATTCTTGGCACTAGTGTGCAAACCAAGAATACTGATGTGAAAGTATTGCTCTGTATCTCTGAGCTATGTCATACTGTCAAGACTAAAAGAGAACTGCCAGATTTGCAGACATAAAAATTTACATATTAAATACAAGTTAATTTACTGGACCTGCTTGGTATGTTTCAGGACTGTGAGAAGGGAACTTGTCCTGAAAGTGGCTCAATACTTTTCAGGCTTGTGAGCCTAGAGGAAGCTATGAAAAAGTAACATGAGGAGCTTTAAATATGGGAAAAAAAAAAATATTTAGCTAGAAAGAAATTGAACTATTTTTAATTACAGTTGTCTTGCCGACAACTCACTGAAAGTAGAGCACCTGGAAGGGTACATATACAGCTGTGCAAGTCTGGCAAAGGACCCTCTGGCTTCCATACATATTTAATTGTTTTTATTTCACTCCTTAACAGGACGACTATTGGAAAACATCTAAGATCTGGAAAAGAAAAGCAAAGCATAACACATTAAAACAAAAATATCAGTTGAGGAATCCAAACAAAGCCAAGAATCCTGGTGCAGAGGAAAACACAGGGACTCTGAAGACAAAGAAAGCCTAAATCCCAACTGATATGAAATCATAGGAGTAAGAAGACGACAGAAAGGAAAGCAAAAGCAGAGGTTTCTAAGTTGTGAAGGATAAGTCTGCTAAAGCCGATGAGCCTGCCAGCACACCGGAGGAAGCCTCAGACTTCCTCTCTGAGGGAGCTAGGAACCTACAGACCACTTCTTGCACACTCTCTCTTACTGTGCATCTGCAGGAGAGAGAGCCACGCATTTCGATCAGGTTCATCAGCTGGCATCTTCTAATTTAGTCAGGGTTTTGTTTGTTTGTTCTTCTCTAAACCAAGTGCTGAACAATACTAGAAAACTCATGTTACAGAAACTGCTAGTTTATGAATGTGATTTTTACTGCCATACATGGATGCAGAAGATCACTATACAGATCACTTCGTCATGAAGTGCTACCGTTATAAGACAAGTACCTACACTTCTGTTATCACTTTTATGCCTGTTTAAAAACATCAAAACAAGACTACTGATGAGAACTAACTACATTAAAAAAACCTTAATCTATCATAATCATTCACATACTCTGACAATTCAAATATTACAACAGTGGTTCCTTACACAGCCTGTATTTAGCACTATTTGAACTCCTTGCCAGTGGATATGAGGAGTAATAAAAGCTTACATGGATTCAAAGAATGACTGAACAAATTCATGGAAGAGAAAACTGTTGAGCACTATCAAACACAAACAGGTACCACTCAAAGCTCAGGTTGCCCCTGAGTCACAAATTTTCAAGGCTAGGACAGTTCAGGGAATTTTCATATATACTTACTTACATTCTTCCCTGACTTCTATTTTTGGCTATGTAATACAGGGAGTTGGATGGATTTTTGGCCTAACCTAGCACATTTGATCTTCCATCCTTCTGCCACTAACAGTGTTCTTAACCGTGAACCTTCCTTTGACAGTCATTTCTAGGGTAGAGGTAATTAAAAAAACAAACAAAAAAACCAACAAAAAACCATATCACTTATGATACTGACATACTGACAGGATTTGGGCTGAGATTTCTGATCCTGAAAACTCTGATTTCCTTGCAGACTTCAAGAGGTCAGTTCCCATAATCTCCAGGTGCATGACAGACATCCCGCTTGGGGAACTGAGCCTCCTGCAATAATTCTCTGAGTAATGTCTGTACTAGTATGGATCCGATGTAAGAGCCTGTGTTTCCTGAACTAGGAAAAAGCCTTGATTCTTCATCCCTATGGATTTGTGGACTATGCTGGAAGAAGGTAACAAGCCAATGATGACAGGTACTGCCCATGAGGCAGCAGAGGAGTTCAAAGTATGGGTGTTGAACACCAGAGGTATAACACTTCCACACTGTCCTGTAGGTACCACAGGATGCTCAACAGCCTGCTCCAAAAGGCAATGGCTACCACATCACCAGTGTCTTCTAAACCTCATTTTTTTTCTGGTTGACAGATAAGGTAACACAAAATCCCCCTACAGACTACCACTTCAAAGTGTGGTTTGTTTTTATACAGAGTGGAGCCTGGCCTCTTTTCTTCTAAAAGCATTTTAGCCAGAAGGGAAATTATGCTTTAAGTTTATCATTAAAAAAAAAATGAAACCTGACATGTCTAAAATTCAAGTTTAGGCTTCCCAGCACTTATTACATGTACCTGTGTCTGCTTTTAGGAGCCCAGAGGCCTGAACACATACAATTCAAATGAATAAACAACAAAAATCTGATTTTTTTTTGTTTTTAATTAAGAAAGTTTTTCAAGTTTAGTTTTTGTTTGCTGTTTTTTTCTTAATCAGGTTTTCAACCTCAAAGCCACCAGGTTATATTTATTGTCTGATCTAGCTAAAGCTTTTCTGTGTTCTGACCAGCTGACCGAGGCCAATCTTATAAGGCAGCTTTGATATAAGTATATTTCCTGTGTCTAGACAATTCATAAGTATTTCTTTATTAGCCACATCCTTCCTTACAGTCATGTCTTCACAAGGGAAAAATCAAAAGAATATTTTTAACGTACTAGAAATTCAAGATAAATCCTAGGATAGATCTCATTACTGACCCATATTAGAGAACATGTAACAAGCTTAGGCTAATAACTTTAAATGCATGAAATATCACATACACTCAAAAATCTTGGCATTTCACCCGAGATGAAGGAACTGAACCATTTATAACATCTACATCATTTCTTTCTCAGAGCAGACCACTTTTGAGAGATCAGACAGGTTTACTGACATTTTTGACCATTTTCACAGGATTAATAAAAGCTTTTCTGTAAATGAACACTAAGAACTTTGATATCATTACTTAAGAGATGGTTTTCCCTTGGGAGATTACTATCACACAATAATTATCTTCCTATAAGATTTTCATAGGGACAAGGTAATTGTATTTTAGCAGAAGGAGCGGGTCTGAACAATGATATTGCCTCCCCCTACACATTCACCTTTATTTTGGTGATGTCTATCTTTCTCAGGAATTCTTTCACCAGGAGAGGGAAATATTTTTTTCTTTGTCAGGGAAGATGCACACTCCCACAAGTTTTGGCTCTGCACTGTCTTCAATAGTATTCAACACACTGCAAGATCACGTATCACTAGAGGAACTCTCCTTTGTATGCAAACTTATCCCATCAGTTCAAAAGCCAACATTTTCCTCCTCTAAAATAATTCTTAATAATTAATATTGTCCAACAATTTTTGCTTCAGATTATCTATGAAGGTATTCATAGTCCTGCACAAACTTTGTAACTTGAAAGCCAGATGGATGACCCAGGTAATACACTTACTTTCTTTTTGTTTCCATCCTCATCTATACATTCTCTGACAGGGTCTGAAAGAAAAATAGACACTTTTTAGCCATCTCCCTTATCCAGCCTTTTATGTGGAGGTCACCAAAATACAGATTGCTAACTTTAAAATGTGACTTAGGCTGTAAGAAGGTTTTTTTGTGTTAGCATGTGAGAATCCCTCCGTGACAACTGCAAGCATTTGTCCAAAGTGTACAAGAGTAAGTCAAAGAATCCATAAGCTTTGTTACTGCTAGTATTACCTGACTTCTGCAATGACATTGGTTCCAAAATATCCTGTGAGCAGTAGGTAGGCTGTAATTCTACAGCACCCCTTGTACTGGCATACAGCTCTACCCAGATGGCACTGAAAAGAAGGTGATGGCTTTAGCTCTGAGGTAGGGTCTAGCCTTACTTCTAAATCTTGTGAGGAACTGAGAATATTTCTGGTAATTAGGAGGTAATAAGAAGTTACACACCTATCCCCACAAATCTATTAAATGCAGAAAGATAAATACAGCAAGTAACCCCAAGAAAAGATTTGTGAGCAACCAGCATAAATATGAAAAAAGCTGCAATAAGAATATTCAAATTCAGTCTCATTACATTCAGGCATTTCTGCCATGGGCAGTTTTTTATATAACCAGTTAGACGGTCACAAGGCACTCACTAAATCACAGCTTCTATGTTTAGGTGCTCTCATAACACACCTAAGATATAAGGAAAGTAACTGCATATAAGTATTATGATATGACAAAGTGATAAGCATGTGTCTAGTAAACTAAAGCACTGACTAGCACACTCTTATATAATACTATACTATGCTAGCATATATATATTCTGTATGCTCTGTCTTTTCCAGGATAAGTAATGTAGTTTGAAAGTATTTAGGAAATCTTTTAAACTTTTTAAATAGTATTCTTTTTTATACACTTCCATACAGAAAGTAAGACTCCTTCTGTACAAGAAATCCAACTATATGAGTCTGGAGGGGAAAATTATACTTTACAGATTGTAAAAAAATCTAAATAAAATAAACAAAAAAAACCCCAAAACACACACACAAAAATTAGAAATATTTTCCCACCCCATAACAAAGGCTTTACCACCAGCAAAAGGGAGACCTAAATTTTTCAGATTTAGGTGTCTACTGTAAGATATCTACCATTTGTTTTTGAGCATACAGTTCATGCTGTTGGAAAAGCTGGATGTACGATTCATAAAAATACAAAGCTTTCACCTCTAGTACTGACAGGTCATAGCCCAGATTGCAATATGAAAATAGTTACAGGTTTCAAATTCCCGCTCCCCATCCTATACCTTGGATCAATGTAATTTAGGGCAAGAAAACCACATATTTTACAGTGTGAGGAGAGGAAATGCATCTTTAAAAGCTTATTTTAAAAGAAAAGAAAGAAAATGGCAGCTGTTTGATGCTCTGGAGAGATTTTAAAATGCCAGAAGTGATCCCAGTGGAGACTGATCGGATATCTCTAAGCTGGACTATGCACACTTTGCAACTTCCTTATTCTTAGCGGTACTTGGCTCTGCAAAAAAGTCCACTTGTTTTAATGGGGATGTGACTAAGCCCTAGTAAAGCTGGTAAAAACCTGTGCGGTGACTAACACGATAAGACAGTGGTTTGTGGAGGGAACACGTAGATGCTATTGTAATAAAAATAACAACAACAATATGAGTAATAAATACATATATATACAGAGACCAAGGAGGCAAAAGAATTAATATACTGGCCAGAGCTGAAGCAAGTTTCCTTAGATGAGGACCATTGCTATCTACAAATAAATGAATGTTTAAAAT
>NW_010325096.1:0-22767 GCF_000700745.2 Antrostomus carolinensis | reverse complement strand
TTTCCCCCCCCCCCCCCCCCCCCCAGTATTTTTTCCCCTAAGATAAATTATTTCTTTCTTATTATTTTTTCTTACACTTTGGCTGAATTCTTTGTAGACATACACATAATAATGCTTCGGTATGTGCAGAAAAATATGTAATTTGAAATCTTTACTCACAACTAACTTGTAACATTTCTGAAGCATGTCCCTAATCATTCATGACAGCTTGAGCTTTCCTGGTGTCCTTCAGTTAATGATCAGCAATGATTATTAATAAGTTTATAGCTTGAAAGTTTTAAAGCAGTTTTAAAAATCTTGATGAAAGTTGGTTGATTAGAATAGCAGTTGGCTACATGCTGAAAGGGCTCAAATTTTCTTTTACACCTAAGTCATGGTGGTGGTCCAGGTTAGTATTGTAAAGATTGTTGGTGAAACACTAAAAAAGGATCGTTGGACTGACTTCTCAAATCAAGAAAAAAATAATTCTGTTTCTGGCATTTCAGTTATTGGGTTGTGCTCAAGTTAATAGGTTACAGCTATACTGGACTTACCCATGCACACTTTTTTGATAAATTCACTATTCAATGTGATCATAGTGGATAAATCTTCAAAATTCTGAAGCTTCATGATTCTGTTGGCAGCTGATGGCCCAGTCAAAGTTCTTAGTTGCTCTTCATCGTATCTGTTCCCAACTCCAATTGGAAACAGGGATACCCCTAGGAAAAGAGAAGAAAAGGTTTTAAATGGGTACTGCACAGGAAACGGTCTTTGCTGTTGGTGGGTTTTTTGTGGGTTTTGTTGTTTGGTTTTGGTTTTTGGTTGTTTGCTTTGGGTTTTTTTTCCAAGAAACAAATGAAAAAAATAAGAACTGGGACAATTTTTTTTTCCAACAGTTAATTTTCACATATTACTTGCAGCACTCCCCCCACATAGGCTAAAGGTAATTAAGTGCAGAAATGGTGATGCTCTAATCACAGTGTTAGCTAAGATGAGCTCTATTAGTCCCAAGCATGGGAAGATCATGCACGGTCAACAAAACACAGCTGTAGACTTAATGACAACATCTTCACTTTTTTTCAAATGTAAAAAATCTCAACATATTGTTTTCTTTCTTCAGTTACATGGCAATTGGATTATTTTCAAGCCATTTAATTAAAAAGTAATAGTTGTTATTTAGTCCATGCCTTATTCAATAGCTCCCAAAGCAAACTATAAAGGAAGTCACTGTTCTCAATTGAACACCTGAGGAAGCTGAGGTACAGAGACTACAGCCAGAAAACTTGAAAAAAAATCATGCAGCACACATTGATATCAAAAGCATATTCATGTATAGGTCAGTGCAGAATATGATTGAATCTTCTCTCTATTTATTATTATTGCAATTAAGCTTTCAAGATTCACTGTACTGCAATAGTAGAGAATTTATAATATTAGATCACATTTCTGTCATCCCTGTCTATCCACAACACCTTGGAAAATGAAACGCTACTAATTTGTGAAGTCTATCGAAGCTGTCCAGCTTAAATTGCAGACTGACCTTGTATTTACCAGTAATTCAAAGGCATCTTCATCAGGCATGTTTTGTTCAGGCCTGTTTCCTACCAGAACATTACACGCAGTAAGTCCTGAACTTAGATGAATATACCAGTGCCTTAATTTTTCATCTTTTGTTCTTGCACATTAATTAAAAAGCAACAACTCTGCTTAAAAATAGTGACAGCAAAACAAGATTTACTATTCATTCTTGCAGAAAGTGCAGCAGCTTCCACCGTGTCTTCTGATCTCCCCGACACAATGATTATCGCAACCTTTGATGCGCCGGGTCTCCCCCCGTGGGATTCCGACATTGCATTCTGAACAACAAAATCAATGGCTTTTCCTAAAAAGAAATTAAGAGACAAATGAGAGATATGACAAAAAACTCATAGGAGGCTATAAAACTAAATCTTTCTTTATATTAGTATGTTATACAATAGCAGAAAATACTTATTCTTAAAGGACTTTTAACTTCTTCTTTATTGCTGCTACAAAGATCTCTGCTATTAAGAACGTACCAGTACTATTATTACATCCCAACACAGGAGGACCATCCTTAGCTCCTCAGTCTCTGAAGTAATGGGAATTTAACTACCTTTCCTTAGCCACGAGGATAGTTATGCTTGTCACTTTAGTAGTTACTTTTCCCGGAAGTATTAACATTGTGTTGCACAAAAGGAAAGATACAGTAGTATACTTATTTCCCAATTGCAGAACAACAGTGACATCCAGTGGCTAGCTATCTACAACTTCACACCATCCGGAACTGTACACACAAGCTGCTAAGCTCCCAGAGAAGATCTAGACCTTCCTAATTTGGTCAATTACAGGTGAAAAGCATATCTTGCCTCCCTACCGCCAGCAAACTCTCTGAAATCTAGACTTAGACTAACCCATAATATAACTGAGTGATCCATATAAAAAAAAAAAAAAAAACAACAAACAAAAAACCCCAAACCAACTCCCACAAAAAAAACGCCAAACCAAACCCCACAGAACACTTGAATAAATTCAACCTTAGCTACCAAATCACAAAACTGGCTTAACTGAGCAGTTGCTGCCCTTTCATTTAACATCTGTGAATGCTCAAGCAAATTTTTGTTCAAAATCATGACCTCAGCAAGAGAATACTTTGTTAGTACTTGTATTCAGATATGTATTTGCACAAATATTTATACTAGGAATGATGATATTCAGCTTTCTTAAAAGCTCCTTTGGGCTTGGAAGTTATCAGGTCAGGAAGTAGAAATAATACTGTGTGACTGATGTGACATTCAGGGCAAACAGTGAATGGTGAATACTAAATACCTGAAAGACTAGTTCTTCTGAGTAATCTGCAGAAACTGTGGAGCAGAAATATGCTTGCCTGAGGAATTCACTGAACAATTTTAAATAACAAAGACAGTTGTAAAATACTAGAAGTCATATCATGTCATTCACCAGCACCAACAGTGCCAGAATACTTTAGCTCACCTGAACACTTTGCACTTCATGTCTTCTTTCATCATGTTACCTGCCCCCTTTCATTGGCAGAAGCAAAGACTCTTTTCCCAATCTGCTGCAAGTATGGACAGCCTCTAGGAAGCTCAGGCAGCACATTGCTTATTGATACCATGTCAACAGACATTGGATATCTGTTGGAAAGCTACAAGGCTTTCATTAGGCTTCTAGGAAGACTTTATCCCCTAGAGGAATCTACCCTAGAATGTGTATTTGGAAAAAGCCCAAATACCTCCTCTTCCACAGCACTGGTTTGGAGGTGATGTTACTTTCTCAAATACCATTGCCCTCCCCATCCTTTCCTGTTGTCTTATTGTTGTAGCTTAACCCCAGTCAGCAACTACCTGCCACACAGCTTCTCGTTCACTTCTCCCTTAGTGGGATGGGGGAGAGAACTAAAAGGGTAAAAGTGAGAAAACTTTATATGCTGAGCATGACATCATAGGGTCTGGAATATCCCTTTGGTCAGCTGGGGTCATCTGTCCCAGCTGTGTCCCCTCGCAACTCCTTGTGCACCCGCAGCCTTGCTGGCAGGGCAGTATGAAAAGCTGAAAAGTCCTTGGCTTACTGTAAGCATGGCTCGGCAACAACTAAAGCATCAGTGTGTTATCAGCATTCTCCTCATCCTAAATCCAAAACACAGTATTATACCAGCTACTAGGAAGAAAATTAACTTTAACCCAGCCAAAACCAGGACACTCATACACCTTACAGTCCCTGACAGCTTTGTATCCCCTTCCCACCTTACCCAGCCACCTCTCTTTCCCCATTAGCCCATTATCACTATTTCCTTCCCAGAGCCTTAGCCTCAGCTTCACGTGTCATCTCTCCGCACTGATGCCAACAACTAAAGAGAAGAGGTGGGACCAACCAGGAACTGCTGCCAGGCCCTATCAGACCTACCACAGGAAGAGTCCACGTCAGCTTCTCCTCCTATATTTCCATAAATCATGCACTGTTACCTCTTCTAACAATCTCCTTTCCAGAGAGGGTCACATATTTTTCCAAGCAATAATTTTCAAATACAAAGATGCATATTTGTTTAAACCAAAATGCTTTTTAGAAATGTCAATTACAATCAGAAGGAAAAAAAAAAAAAAAAAAAAAAACAAAAAAAAAAAAAAAAAACAGAAAGCATTCAACGGTATTTATGAACAAGATGGGATGTTTTTCTTTTGTTTTTTTGCTATATCATTATTATCTTTTATTTAGTTCTTCCAACTGTGTAGATTCATTCTGTTCTTATATTTCAATTATCATTGTCACTTTACTTATGAATTCTATTTTATATACAAAATACAAACTTTAGAGTTTCCCTCCAGTGAAAAGCTAAAAATTTTGAATATTTTGCTACCTGCAACAGAATATATTTTAAAATATCACTATTAGTTGGATGACAGCTATTCCTTTTCTCAAACTACTATTCCTGACCATAAAAATTAACTAATCGCAGGTATTAACTCATGTCCTATACAGTTGTTTCACGATCATTGCTAGAAATGGTTTTGTTTTCCAGTAGTTACTCTATATGTCTGTAGAGGTAGATGTTAGATGCAGCATGGCATGTTAGCTATAAATAACTAAGGGATAAAACAAAATACAGAAAATTAACATGACTATATTCTGGTCCCTGAGATTGCTCCAGGATGGTCACTGTGCCAGAAAATTGACTCATTTTCCTTTTGTCCAGTAAATAATTACTAAAAAAGTATTTCAGGTTTTAACTTTCAAATATTTTAGGTTAAACTTTTGCACAGTAAGAATCACAAAAAATTTTTCATTCATTTGTGAAAAGTACATGGAATTTCTGTGTTTGTCTGTCTTTAACAACACTTTGACTTTTGTGTGGTTGGCATGGTTCATTTTTCTTTATCCCACTAATTCTGAAAATTTTCAGGAACTTCCATATATGTAAAACTGGAAAAACCATTATTTTTATAATTTCTAATAAAGAAATCAAGTTCCATTTTAATAGAACCAGGGACTATTTCAAAGTCTCCAAAAAACAATTACTCACTTTAATGCACGGAAATTTTGTTTTAGTGTACTAAAAAGTCTTTGGATTTCTCCCCTTATTTTGAAGCCAGCTCTAGAGAAAAGAGCCAGGTGTCTAAAAACACGATCAAATGAACACTTTCATCCTGCTAGATGGATTCAGAAAGTCACCATCCCAAGCTGGAAGCTGTTGGCTCTCAGCTGTTTGTCTCTACACCAGGGAGGGTAATAACAAACTCCTCAGAGGCCATAATAAAAAAAAAACATTGAATGCTAATAAACCAACCAACTGAACATATTCTTACTACTACACTGCAACATAACAGTAACCTGGCATTTTTTTAATCAATAAAGGACATTTAAATTATTTACATTGAAATAAATATCCCCAAGCATAAGGCTATATTAAGACTGAAAGTGGGGTGTGCAGCATCTCAGATGTCATTAAACCAGCTTTAAAACACCAATGTCTGAGTCACACCAGCTTCAGCCCTTATGAGACCACCTTGGGTCTTGTACCCTCCCCTCAGTGGCCAACATGTGGACCACTGCTGCTGGTGGCACCACTACAGCTTGCACTGACATACCTACATGCATTGCAAATGCGCCTCTGGCTGCGTTCGTGCTAACACAAGCCGCTGGCAGAAGGAAGGGTCAGCTCCTCTAGATGCCCCAACTGGGTATGCCCTCCCAGCCCACCCAGTCAGCACCGTTGCCCACCCATCCACACAGCTGGCTGCCTCAGGAAACTCACTGTGTCTGAAAAACAACCTTTCTAATAAAGTGTACTATTTCAGCCATTTTGGCCCTTCCCTCAGCTCACTAAAGGTCCAATGCACATGCCTTCCTCCAGAAGGAAGGCAGTACAAGTGTGCAGCACTCTGGTGTCAGGGAGCCAGGGCCAGGACCTTCTGCAGTAGCTAGCTCCTAAATCTGCTTAGCTGTATGGGACCACACCATCAGCTACTTATTTCAGTGCTGGACCCTAGAGAAAATCAAAATGCTAATAGAAAGTACTCTAAAACAACAAAACTTTTTCATTTGTTTTTAAAGAAAATCCGACAGTGGCTAAAACACAATTTGCTAGGATTTGACAAGGCCCAGTGAAGTGAATAGGAGCTTTGCTATGGACTGAGTTACACATTTTTAATAATTTTCTCTATGTGTACATCTGACCCTAAGCCAGGACTAGCAGCCAACATGCTGCCACATACTGAACATAGGAGTAAACTATGTTAGTTTATTGTATAATTGTTATAAATTGTTTCTTTTTCTCACATATACAATGTGCAATCAAAAAAAAAAAAAAAAGGGCAAAAAATGGGCTTTGGAATCAGAACGACTTCTATGCTCACCTGTGCTTTAAGCATTAGATATATAACCCATGAGAAATCAAGATGGAAGTCTCAAAGCCAAAAGCCTTAATCGCATACAGGAGAGTAACAAAGCCGAGAGCAGTGTGACACAGAATAAAAAACAATCTGTTCCCAAAGGTGACAGACATGATGGAGAATGCATGTCTGGTTGTCTGTCCCTGACCTCCTGCCCCCTCTTCTCCTGTGGCCACCTAACACATCCCACTTACACTGATCCTGAGAGACATAATGGCCACAATTAATTTCACAGATGCACACACACACCCTTCCCAAATTTGACCATCTAAACATGTACCTGGTTAACTGAACAGAAAACTCTAGCTTGCAGGAGCACTGAGCCCCCAGCAGCCTTGCAGCTTAACCTGTAGGATGTGATTGTTAGTCATTGGGCTTGTCCAGGGAAAAAATATAAATAAATAAAAATTTTAAAATGAAAAAACATTGATCTATATGGGCCACTTTAGAAAGGGCATGTTGGTCATTCCAAAGGCTGTCACCACAGTACCTTCTCCCCATCTTTCAGTGCTGATACACTCCTGACTACATTGTAGAACTGAAAACAGAAGTCATGTACAGAATGATCATTAACGTAAAAGCAATAGAAGATACACTACAAAGAAGGAGGAAAAAATGAGAAGGGATGGAATCACTGCACAGTCTTGTTCTCTCAGCTAAGGTTATGAACATTTCATGATGAACTTCAGACAGTCAGAAAAGACTCTATAAGAGCCTTGTTCTGGTTGTCTTTAACATGACTATCCAATAAAGGCCAATTAGCTGGATATGGGTTTTTTTTTTTTATAATATCTGATGCACAATCAAGTCAGACTCATATTTTGATATAATAATTCAGAATGGTTCATGTAGAGGTTCTTGCAAGGACTAAAAGCTGATTAAATAGACATAAACAAGCTTTAAGGACAAAAGGCAATCTGATGACTAGGGTTGGAGGTGTTTAGTGGGAGTCTACAGGGAATTATACTAGATTCTCCCTTATTAATAATTTCATTAGTGATTTGGATAAAGGAGGAAACGTGTAAAAAGGCATGCTAATCTGAATCACAGATATTAGATTGGGAGCAATTATAAACATCATGGAATGAACTGAAAGAGCACAAGGTGCCCTAGAAATGTTTGAATACATGCAAGAAATAATAAATAAATAAATAAATACCCCCCCACAAAAAAAACCCAAAAAAACAAGATTCATCCCAGAATAAGCCAATCTCGAGGAAAATACACAGACTTTTAATGGCTTAGTGGATGCCTCAGGAAAAGTAGGAGCTGCTTAAAAGCAACCTTTGCAATGACTTTCTTTAATTTTTTCTGAAATGAGGAATAAAATGTAAAGTCCCCATGAGGGTCTGTGGAGTTGTGACAGATGGGGATTCCAGCTAGGCAGAGGTTCCTGCCGGCAACTTGCGAATCTGTGCCTTAAGTGGCCTCAGTGGTTTCACTAACACTTCTGCTACATCACCACCAAAAAAGAAAAACTACTACAAGAGGTCTTAATCACCCACAAGTACCAAAGCTGCCTGAGAAAGAAGCAAATAGAAAACACTCCTCAGCACTGGAAGAGGTAGAGAAAAAGCCACAAACTAAGAAGCTTGCAGATAGTCCAGATTGCATCTATTTAATCAAGGACCGGTGTAATCAGGAACAACCCTCCATAACAATAATCCTGAAGCTGGTATTTATATCTTAATTTATGATCTTTACTAGAAATTAATTACATTTTGGTTTGGGTTTGGATTGTTTTTACTGAAACTAGGAGATTATTTTAAATTTTGAAACAAAATAACTGTGGCAAACTAATCCCACAGATCGATGCTTTAAATAGTCAATTATTAGCACATTGATATTCTAGCATTAATGCATGCCAATTAACAAAGGCTGGACTCTTCATGAACAGCACCAATTCATCAGTCCAACAGCACACCAGCACTGAAGGGAGAAGGTTATGTAGCCTCAAAAGCAAACTAGTAGGTACTCAAAACTGGCTTAAGAAAGGAGCTGACACCACTAACTCAGAAACAGTAGAGGGGGAGCAAGCAAGGAAGACCTTTGTCTTTCAATGGGTGGGAGACCTTAGACCAGGGGAGCTGCTGGCAAAACCACAGCCTTGGGTGGGTGATGCACGGGGGAAGTTGGGGGGGGGAAGCAGATTTTCAAAATTCTGCATAGACCACATCGCTCAGGGCAGAGATCTGAATAAAGAAAAGTACTTTGGCAGGCCTTTGCTTCCTAAATCACAGCAGGGGTTTCAAAAGGAAACATTTATACCTTCTTAATCAGGACAGGCAAAGCTGAATGCTGCTATTCAAACATGTTAATAAATGTAGAAAGTTTCAGCAAAAATATTTAAGATTTTTTTCCTAAAGGGGGAAAGGGGGAAACACACATTTCCCTAACAATGCTTTTAATAAAGTTGAGCCATATAGATCATACTTCCTCCAAATTTTGAGTCTGAGGCAGGTAGTAGGCATGGAAAACATCAGCCTAAACAAGCTACTTTGAGGAAAGCTAAAAGCAAGCAAAACCATGGTTTTACAAAGCATCAAGCAGTATTTACTGTAGGGACTGATCACTGTGCTCCCTATGACAATCCTAAATACTCAGGAATGCTGAACAGAGGCATGTTTATGTGATTCTCAGTTCTCTTGCATAGATCACTCTTTTAGCTGAAGGAATGTTTATACTTTTAGCTCTTGCTTACAGTCAGTTTTCTTTGTTCAGTTATTTCTTAGGTGAAGCTATACAGAATTTCCTTATGTCTGAATATCCTCAGAGCTTCTTCTCAATAACTTACTTTAGCCAAAATTTGCACGATGTTATCTTATCACATAAGCATGGGAAAGCTTCGTGGTATAGGCTGGTCTTTTTTGTTTTGCCTGTGCCCTTAAATATTCTGTAGTTTTTCATTATTCCTTACTAAGAAATTATATCTCTCTCCTGGAGTTTCCTTATCATCAAATGAAATAGAAAAGGGAAAGCTTTATGCAGTAAGACTTTTGCAGTGATGGCAACAGAACCTACAGTTGCTCTCTGCACATACAGCTTTTTTGATGGAAGCAGGATGATTAGGATCAGCAAAAACAGAATGAGGATTACGCGGGATCATATTTCTACCACAGGGAAACTAGCACAAATGAGAAGGAACAATGCTGGTCTGATGGGAATGATATTTTTGATAGGTAAATCCTGATCAACCCCTCTCCATAAGCTAGAAAAGATTCCAAAGCTACCTAGAGAACTGCCACATCCAGGTTGAGCCATCTACGCTTTTTAAGCAGCCTCTGCATTTCCAGAGGCCCGAGCACAGATAGGATGACATGAATGACCATGCATTTCCCATGGACCCTGAGTCTTCTGCAGTCAGCCGAATTCACACACATTACAAGGTGCAAGACGGGACCACAGTGACTTATTTTCATTACTTCATTTGGGAGGAACTACTTCTACTCTATTCCATTTTGGTTCATTATACCACATCCCTCATTGTGGTCTCTGAGCATTTTCCAATGAGACATAAACAAATCACTAACGAGTATGTCATGTGGCTGCCTCTCCCCTTTCATTTCCCAAAGGCCATGTTTTCTCTGTTTATCCTGCAGTTCAGTGTGGCTTACTATATACATTACATGGAAGGCTTCATGAAACTTATCTATTTGTATGTAACAATTTATCCCACAACGAGCCCATAGAAGTCTCATCAGCCATCTGGTATTTTTATTTCTCCAGGCTGAGAAAGCAATCATGGCTAATCCTCCTGCGAACTATGGAAGTCAGGTTTTATTTCTCACTTCTCTGTACCAATAACTCTTTACAGTCTGAAGTAGGCCAAAGACCCTAAAAATCTGTGTTCTCCTCAACTCTTATAGGACCCTAATGCTAGGCGGCTGCCAGAGCAAACGCGGTTCCAGTCCAGAAGAACAAAATTCTCAGGGTATCTGGTAAAAGATTAGATATGCTGTAGGAGAATCATTTTTTGCTGAACCCTACAACTGATCCATGTGTGTGTACTGACTTTCCACAGACGCAGTGGGAAATCTGTGTTATGTTTTAGCACATGTAAATTTAGGTGGATATGTTTTTCAGGATGCAGTTGTCTGGAACAGAAGATGATGTTTCACAAGTAACTCTTCGGCTAAGGTGCTGTTTTAAGCGATCTTTGCTCTCTGACACCACCCCCAGCCTCATGCCCACCTGAGTCCTTGTGGAACCAGCACAGCAACTTTGATGAGGAAACTAAACCACCCAAAATATAACTACTGTTTTGCTAAGTTATTTTTCAACCAGATCGATTACACTGGCTCAGAACAGAGTAAAAAACATCCATCAAGAGCACCTATTGAAGTCAGCCTAAGCAGTTCTGCTAATAAATGTCTAATCAACTAATTGATGCTGAAAGGTTAATGATCAAAGTCTTTACTTATTAATTACGTTTTGCTTGCTTGAAAGATAATGAATGAAAACCCTGAGAATTAGTTCAAGGCTGAAAAGAAACTGGTTGTCTTCTTTCCAAAATACATTAAGATAAACTCTAATTCAAGTAACCTACAGATATATTTTAATAGAGTAAATTGAACTTTTATCAAGGAATGTACATGTAGTAAAGACATGAGTGAACTAAAAAAAACCTGACAGTCCTACTGCAGATCACTACCGCAATAGCACTGACATGAACTGGTGGCTGGGGACAGGCTATATTTAGAATTTCTGAGTTTTTTCCTCTTGCTTAAACATCAACATCCACATAATCACTCACCTAGTTTGGTAGGACCTTGCTCCCTTTGTTGAATTGAATGCATCATCTCTACAAGCTTTTCAGTCTCTTGAGGCACGTTCCAAGAAATTTCTAGATTATTTTCCCTGGCATACTGGAGAACTGACACATGAATTGAAGTATTGCCTGCAGCAGAAAGCAGAAAATAAACATTTTATGCAGTGCACATGAAGGTCTCAAAATAAATGTAAAAGATACATTACAGTTGTGTTTTACGTTAAGCACAACTAGACAACAATTTTCCATCAGAGTGTGAAAAGCTGCATTTTCAATCAGAAAAAATGCAAGTATTGCTGGAAACAGTTGCTTTTCTGTTAGGCATCAGCAAGCAGTATTTTACTTCAGACCAGTTTGACCATGATTGGAGAATTTCAGTTTACTGATCTCCAAATGTTACTGCTTTTCCATTTTAAAATGTCTAAACATAACTTTTTTTAACGTGCACATAGTTTTGCAAAGGTAGTAGTTTGCTGACCCATTAGTCTGATCAGCCAGGCTCCCCTGGATGACCACATTTCATGAAAATTTCCCTCTGTCATGCAATACATGAGTGGCATGCATCAGGCTGCAGCATGGGACATAGTGCACCCAGGTAGCATGACCTGCAAAGGGGAATGAAGAGAAATTCCAAGTTTTGCTGTTCTCTGGTATCCTAGTTCTGTTATACATTATGTAAGAAGTATGAATAAAACTATTAACAGAGGGCTGATATAAATAGTTAATAAATATTAGACTTGCAGTATTGAACTGGGCAATACACTGTTTATAATTATCAGCTGTGCCTCTTTTCATGATCTTAGAAGGACTTCTACTGTATACTGAAGGTACTTATGTATGTAGCAATTATTCTTTACCAATGCTTGGTAATATATTTATGAATGAAGTTAATAATATTAATTGTAATTTCATGTACCCAAATGTTGCAGCTCTATATTGATCTGAATATTGTTGACTCACTACACTCTACAATTTGTCTTCTTAAAAATTTTAAAATCAAGGCCATAGTGAGTAGTCATTTCATAGCTACATTATTATTGTCCTGTTGTTAATGGTGTAACACTTGCTATTACAAGCTTTAAAGATAAGGAAAACAGCTAGGGTTTTTTTTTTTACTTAAAATGTGTTTATTTTGCTTGGATTGATTCTCTATATCTCACATGTACACAATTTTCAGAAACAGAGTGTGTTCCACGTATGGTCTCTGAAAAAATCTAAGCTATTCTGGATATACAGAAATGCTACACTTTTCCTTTGTGAGGTCTCACCAGTACAAGTGCTGGTAAATACAAACATGCCAATACCTAGTGGCAAAACATCAGCAGCAACAGCAATTGCTCCATGGAAATGGTTGATTACCTAGTGGCAAAACATCAGCAGCAACAGCATCAGCTGTTGGAAATGGAGCATCAGCTCCATGGAAATGGTTGAGTGCCAAACTGAAAAAGTACAATTCTGATCAAAAATTCAGGTTTCTTAAAAAAAGTGCTACTGGGAAAATGGAGGATCCTCTGCAGTCCCTGCCCTGCGGGCAGACTTGGTACAAGGGCACATAATGTCCTGATTTACTACACGTTCCATATGGTCCCTTCATGTATGTGTAGAACATGGCATTCTGCCTGGGCAGCTGCACTAACATCTCCTGAATGACCCAACTAGAGGTGTACCTCCCATCAGTACATTGCAAGCTCAGCGAGTCTAGCACTCCCAAAAACTGTCTATCATCCAACATGGGTCAGGAAATAAATCTTAAAGAGTCAGTTCTAGCACCCTAAGTTAGCCAAAAATACTGGTCAGAGCAAGAAATGCCCATTCCCAAGATCAAAACCTTCAGTCAGACAAAACCTGAACCAAAAACCTTCTGAATTATCCATTCTTACTTGAACCAGAACTCAACTTGAACTGTTATTCTCAAGTCTGAGAACTGAACCAAAACCAAACATGTTTGTTTGCTTTTCTGCCGCAGAATAACAGTTCAGCTAAATCACCATCCTGTGACAAGAATCTCTTTGCGTATTCAGCACATACACTTATGTCCAGTACAGTATAAAGGGAAGTGCTCATCAGAGATGCTGTCTTAAATATTCCTCAACACACAGTTCCTTGAATCAGATGTCACATCTTTATTCACCTGAAGCAGAACAGCTTGGTTCAGGAGGAAATTGTACAGCATCTGAACCAAAGACTTTACTAGCTTGATTTCCTGAATATAAACTTAAAAACATATAAACTTAAAATTTTTTTGAGCTATTGGAATGGGTAATTTAAAAAATAACTTGAAAAAACCCTATACTGATAAGTTGTTTTCTCTTGCATAGCAAAAGAATACAAAGAATCTTTACGTATTTGAATTGAAAGACAAACACATACTGATCTCAACACTTTCAATAAATGCCCGTACAAAGTTTTTCATTTCCTCAAACTCTGATGCTCCAATATTGGAACTTCCATCCAGAAGAAACATGATATCCATTGGTTTGTTGCACAACTCTTAGGGGGAAGAGGAAGAAAATAAAAAAAAAAACAACACAAAAACACAAAACAAAACACAACGTTATTCATACATAACACACAGAAGAATCTGCTAAAATCTGTTAATCATTGGTAGGAGCAGAAAAGATAATGACCAGTTGAAACAATAAGTGATGACCCTTTAGTGGAAGCTTCAAGATTTATATTCAGTAGGGTACAAGGGTATTTCAATTCCTGCTTTTCTGCTAATGCTATTTTACTCTCGGGACTAAAACAAAAACAATAACAACAACAACAAAAAATCACAAACACCAAAACCAAAGTAACCGCAAACAAACAAAACAATACTCTCTCCCCACTACCCACCCCCTCAAAAAAAAACCCCCCAAAAAACAGACAACAAACAAAACAAAACAAACCCCACAAAAACAATGAAGCAAGCCTCTTCAGGGAAGAGGAAGTATAATTTTAACTTGCTTGAGGTAGGCAGATGAGAATAACATTTTTTCTTCTGTCACTCTCCATCCTATTGGAGAGCTACTGTACTTTACTGCCAAATGCAGCCAAGGACTTCTGAGCCTACTGAAGGCTGGCTCTGCTCTGTACTGCTAGAACTGGGGCAGCATCCTCAGATGCTAGCAAAGGTAAATGGTCCTTCCTCGGCATTTGGACAACAGGATACCAAATGAGAACGAGATACAGGTACCCTCTTAAAATTTCAGTGATGTGAGGGGTAAATAGAAGAGATAGGAGAGAGGAATTACACAGAAAATATATCCAACTTTACCTGGAATTTCTGTCCAAAGCTTACGAGAACAGCATGACTGCAGCACTAATTCGGGTGCTTCTTCAATAAGTGTGCTATAACTATGCAAGATTATTGGGTTATTAGGCTGACTAATCTTTCTGAGCTCTTGGATATTTGCATTGGGGGTTATGCCAATGGGAATGACATTTATACTCCTGGGAGGTCGTGTGATAACATCAGTGGAAGGGTTGGATGACACCATGTATACCAAGTGAGGAACATCTTGCCTACCCCCATTCACTTGTGTAAATGTGTGTTTGGAAATATAATCGAGGGCATTCCCAGTGTTGGTAGCCCTTCCTCCTTGGTAGGGTATGCTCCTCACCTTCTCAATAATACTTTCCTTTGACTGTATTTCCCTAAAGGAATACTCCAGAGTGACAGTATCTGAATACTGCATGACTGTAACATGAATATCTTCCTGTCCTACATTTATTTCTGTGATCACCCTCTCAAGGAACTTCTTGACAATATTGAAATTTTCCTCCCCAACGTTGTCAGATCCTTCCACAATAAAAGCAATGTCCAGCCTTTTATGAGTGAGTTTTTCTGAAAAGGGTGGTGGTGCTGTGAGACCCCAAGGGGGAAATGAGACACTGGATATTGTTGGAGTGGACGTAGCTGGTAACAGAGAACTTTCTTCAGGTCCAAGATCACATAGACGATCAATGAGGAGATCCGTATTATCCATTAGCTCTAACACATTGTTCAATAGGAAGGCTCTATTATCTGGTGACTGCTTCTCAATGAACCTGATTTGCTCCACATTAACATATGGTCCAATCCCCACAGGTATTACTGCGATTTTTTTATTCTTCAAAGCTGTGAGGATGCTGCGCAGTTTTCCTGGAGACTTGCTTGCTATAAATAGCACTGCAATTCTAGCAGCATTGGTCCTTTCTGCTTTTCCAAAAACATGAAACACAGTGTATTTAAGGACTTCAGAGGCGGATGCTACTTCATCACCTGTGTATTTTATGCTTTGGACAATTTTTCTCATTTGGGATTGTGTTTTGATATCTTTAAGGCCAAGATAGATTGTGGGGCCAGCCCTATATACCAGAATTGACACACGGATTTTCTTTTGGGAAATGTGGAGTTTCTTCATCATGCCGGTTATGAAAGTCTTCAGCTGTTCAAAGTCCTCCTCTGACAGTTTATTGGAGCCATCCATTAAGAAGGCCAAGTCCATCATCTTGCTGCAAGAGTATTCACTGGGTGACAGTTCAATGTCCTCCTCTGGAGCAGGTGTTGTCAGCGTTAGGGTGTCCTCCACTGGTTCACAGGCTACACAGGTTAAGTTCTTCCCTTCACACAGACTACAAAAATCACCAAATTTAACTGTAAAATATCAACGCTTATAATAACACATCACCCCTATCTAATAAAAGAATGTCCATACAGAAACAATTAAATATCTCAAAAATAAAACACAACGTGAGTGATTTTTTTCCCCACCCCATTTCCCCACAACTCCCCACAAGGTACTGTACAGCTAAATCCTATATTTTCATGAATGATTGTTTAGATCCAGGAAACATATGACAAACTATGATGTGTTTGTCAGAGGAAAGTCTCCTTATAACAGTCTTTGGCAGAGTGTGCAAAGTCTGTGTCTGGAAATTGTCTAGAAACCCACTGTACTTGAGCAATACAGCTACCTAACAAGCCACTGGTGGACTGAACTGGCAGATCTGGTTTGCTTCACAAGGAAGAAAATCACGAGGCAAACTGGAGGCAGCTGACACAAAGTAGAGTAGGAAAGGTGCTTTTAGTTCTGGAATGACTTAGTAGACTCTGAGAAGAGGCTAGGTTTACCTAGGTTTTAACCTTAGTGAAAATAAAAAAACAGCCCTTTTTTCTCCCTCTAAAGTACATTCCTTTTCTTTTTCCTGACTTCATTTTGTTTGGAATACAACTCTAACATGTGTTCCTCCACCACATTTTTTGTCTCCCTTGTTACCTTCCTCTTATTTACCACGTTCTCTGCTTCAGTCCCTTTTCTCATATGAAATGCTGTATTTCATCTATACCTGTTATCACTTTCTAGTCCTATTTGTCTTCCCTCAACATTTCTACTCATCTCCATTAGTAAACTTTTTTCTTGCCCTTTCCATCTCAGCTCCCATTTTTCTTTTCCCCCCATCTCTGCCTTTTCCACTATTAATCTTTCTGTATCACCATGAGATTTTTCACCTCTGTCACCCTTTACCTTTTAGGAACTTGTTTATAATTCATCTCTTTATCTTTATCAAGGCTTTAACACTTCTGCAGTTCTAACTCATGGTTTCACAATTCTCTTTCCTTCACTTATCAGAGCAAAGAACATGACTGTACTCATGCACAGGGTGGTACAGACTCAGCCAATGTATTTTCCCTGTCTTACTGGACAGTCCAAGAAAAGTTTACCAAAGAT
This sequence comes from Antrostomus carolinensis, assembly GCF_000700745.2. Lineage (NCBI taxonomy): Eukaryota > Metazoa > Chordata > Aves > Caprimulgiformes > Caprimulgidae > Antrostomus > Antrostomus carolinensis. The sequence goes on along the minus strand of NW_010325096.1, from coordinate 5,899 downwards.
CAAGGACCAAAAATTGCTAGCTTTCACTTCCAGAGAAAACCCAGTATGTACAAACTAAACAGGTTAATACTGAAAGAAGGTGCCATTTTCTGGCAAAAGACTTCACTTTACACATGGCACCTTTGTTTAAGTTCTCTTAGTTTAAGTAATATGTTCTTCTCAAGCTGCTTTTAGTGTCTTCCTAATTGAAGAATGCACAGCTACTTTTGGCATTAACGTATAGCAACAGAAGATTTATTATTTTAATCCTAATATGAGTGAGCTTCTTCTAGTTTCCAATTTCCTTTGGATATTTGCTATAAAATTCATTTTTGTGCAATATTTTCTATTGTTTGTACAGATGGTGTAGGCATCTAAATTAGGTGACAGCTATGCAAAAGGATGTTTCCCTAGTGAGGTAAGTTTTCCTAATGTTCTGAAATCTTTTGTGAGCAGCGGCCAGTGTATCAACATTTAAGATAAATTATTATTAAGGATTACGAAAATTAGGGAACAGAGACTCATTTATGAAGATTCTTTTTTGACCTTTTGATGGAATTTAAGGCTCTTGGTGTATGCTGTTAAAAAAAAAAAAAAAAGTAAAAATTAATTCATTAGCCTCACAGTCTCATGCCCTGGGTTTAGCACAGACATACACTAGCCCTGGCAAGAGGCCAAGAATTCAAAGTTCATACCCATTCAGAGCTTCTGTGAGGTTTAGACCATTTGGAGCTAAGGTGTTAGTCTGGGCTAAATAGCTGCTGCAGTTTTACAACTCAGTTTCTATTAAATATGGTCAAATTACAAGATGGAAAACTCTCTTGTATTCACACCCTTATAAGTGACTAGGGAAAGTATTCATCAAGGGTCTAGACACCCAGAGAATGCCAAGCTTTCAGGTACTGCAGGCCATGGTGTAATATGCCACTGGGCAGCAAACAGTATGAAAATCATTCTCTACCACATTGCAGCTGAAGGTCCTGATCCTGCGTGGTGCACAGCACTGTGCACCCTGTCATTAATTTCATCGTATTTGGAAATGCATGCATGCAGGATCAGACCATGGGATATCATCTTAAAATCTTAGGGAAATTGGTTTTCCAATAATAGTACACAATTCCAACTGTTAATAATCTCAGTGAGTTCTACACGGAGTGCACATTCAGATCTTGCACTATACGTAGGATTTTTTTAATACTCGCAGGAGGAAAGAATCTGATGGCTTTACTGATGTTGAATCACACCTTGCACAAAAAGAAGTGGAACATCTGAAGCCAGTGGGGCCACCTACATATAGGAAAAGGTCTTTTCTGAAAAGAATTAATGAATTTCACTTGCTTAACTTCAGCTGACATCCTATAATTCCTACTGTCACTGAAAAACTTCAGCTTCAGATTGTATGTGAAGGGTTATTGACATAAAAAATGGTTTCCAAGCTTCATCTTCAGTGGTATATTTAAAGTTACATCCAAAAGCTTATTCATGCAAATGTACTTCATCCTTCTCCCTTCATCCTACTTAAGAGGAATGTGATTTCATTGCATAAATCCATCCTACCAAGATTCACAGCGCTGTGGATCACCTCTGTTCAAAACTATTCTCCTTCCATCTGGGATCTTGTCGTCTCCAACTGCACACACAGGACAGTCTTCTGGATTGACACAATCCAGGGACAGTTCATCAAGTATTTTCCCTGTTTCAAAATAGCACAGTAGTATAAAGATTCCAATTTTCATGAATTGCAAAACTAATCATTGCATTTACCCCGCTACAAAAAAAACATTACAAGGCTTCTGAGTTGGGCTCAAAAGTTCTGAATACTCTGCCTGTGTTACAGTTACTGCCAGCTTGACACATAGAAGTATTTCCCTCCTTCATGACAGCTTTTATCTAGATACTGGAAGAGCTTAACCCAATGTATAACCTGCAACAGCCAATACAATACAGAAGGTGAAGGTACCTTTAGAACAAAGCATTGAAGATGACAAGAGAAAATAGCATTTTCCTTTTACACATATATTATTGATTTCTCCCAGTATCCCCTATTTCACTCTGATCAGAAATACCAGAGCCCAAAATAGCTATTTTTGGTCTTAAAATACCTACTATCTTCCTCTTCATGTTTTCTTGCTCTGCACTTAGGAGCTATTTATTCATCTGAGTTTTCACTCTCCTTTTGGATCTTGCTTTTCCCTTTCTGTCTGCTTTTCCTCTTCCCATCCCATATTTCCCATATTTTTTTCTTTCCCCTTTCTAAGAGATAGCTGATGGGAACAGTTAAGCTGAAAGCTCAGGCTCATTTTTTTTTTGCTGAACACACTCAGAAGCACCAGAGCCTTGGAAGTAGCAAGCACATCAAGGCAATAGGTTTCCCTCACTGCAGTAGTTGCTCTGAAGGAGAGAATTTTATGAATGACCAGCACAAATTAATATCCTCCTTTAATCACATAGTCAACAATCTCTGTTGCTACACAGCCCCTAATCTTCCTTTCTTATCACTGCATCCTCATCCTCTCTTGTTCTTGCTGGCACTAGTTCATTCTCCTTTTCTAGGTACCACTTCACATCCTTCACACACCGCGCTCATTTCACGAACTCAGTCCAGGATGCCTAACCACCTTCCTCCTTATGCAGTAAGAAATCGTGGTGAAAACACATCAGTAAGCCTGTTAAGGAATTAACTGCTACATGTAAGTCTTTTGCAACATCCAGCTTTATCAATCCCTGAATCTTTCTGGACTATAAGACCTTTTTTCGTGCAATAGAAACACGGGGGGGATGAGGGGCAGAGGGGGGGAGGCAAGGCAATACCTACAGGTACCAGGAGCAGAGCAGAAAAGAGGTAAGTAACTGTTTAAAACAAAAGATAGATTTACCTGCAGGACAGCGTACATGGCATCCTTCCACACACCGCAGAGGGCAGTCCAAAGGCTGTGGGTGCTGGCACGTTATAGGACAAGCAGGTCCACAGCTATTATATCGCCATTCACATTGATAATCTAATTTCTGTTTATTCAGGTCCTCACAGCTTTGTGCTACAGAGTGAAAGAATCAAAAAAAAAAAAAAAAAAAAAATCAAACCAGAGTGTATTCACCTTACCTCTCAGAATTATGACACCAAATTTGGTGCAAAGTGAACCACATATGCATAGAAAAAGAAAGACTTCCATCTTTAAATAACAATATATTTATTTTATCACATTTAGGGCAGGCTAGTTCTTCACTTTTTTTTTCGCATAATGAAGTACTTACTTTAGATCAGAGATATTTGGTTTTGATAAAAACAATTGCAAAAAATTATCTTTAAATTTTCATTTTAACAAAGAAAATGTACATAAACCATTTCTTTATCTACGTTTGTTTGTACCACAGACTATTGTATCCCCTTATTGAGGGAATGCTTTTTCCAGATATGGCTCTGAACATAAATAGAAAAGGGAGAGGAAATATCACCATGACCTGCTAGCCCAGTCCCATTAAAGTGAACTTCTCTGGACATCAACAGAAGCAGAGCTGGATAAGAACAGTCTATCCCAGCCAACAGATTCCTGATTAAAAGCTTGAACCTTTTCACCCAATTCCTCTGTACTTACGGCACAGTGTCGGTGATCTCCAGTGAACAGCAACACCTTTTTGGGCGCAGACATGTGCATAGGCCACTATAGCATCACAGAAGCAAGCACAGTCCCCAATAGATTCGCAAGCACAAGTGTCATACATGCAAATATCTATGTAGGGCTCAGGATTCACCTACAAAAGAGAAACGCAGGGTACAGTACACTCGCTGATTCCCCTCACCTCCTCCTTCTAGACACACTGAACCTTCAGATGGTTTGCCTGCTCCGTTCACCAAGAGTTGAGGTGCCACATAAATCAGTGCAGGTCTTTCTGCTGATGCCAGCAAGGACCCAAATCAGGCCATGTTCTCAAAGCTGTTATAAACACTGCAGTTTATTGCTCCTTAATATTCTCCACGTGGAGTAATTTTATATGGTTTTGGCCCCTGTTCCCATACCCTCTTGTGGAGCAGCTTGGGTAGAAGGCAGTCTGAATGGCATTAGATTAGCTCAGCTCCCTCTTCCTTCAAATCTCAACCCTTGTGCTTGACTTCATCTGTCACTCTGGGCTTTAGAATAAAATTTCCCTCAAGCAGAAGTTATTCCATAGCTTTCTACTAGGTGGTATCCTGAATTTTCCCATGAAGCATCAGCTACAGGACAGGGTCAGAGATGAAAACAGCAAGTAGTCAGCCTCCTCCAAGTCCTGTGTGTTGTCAACACAACCATAGTTTTCCCCTCAGCTGTAATCAATGTCAGCACAGATCATGCAGAATTGAAGAATGTGAAACACATGATACAATACTCACAAGTTTTTTGCATTCTTCAAAAATATCTCCAGTCAAAATGCTGCATGATGTTTCTACCATCACCTGCTTCACTATGTTTCCATTACACAGCGGAGACACCAAGGTCTGTTCCCGGTTGGGCTTAATATTGTAAGAGAGAAGCACACATTGCATTAGCCTCACCTTCAGAACCTCAAGACTCTTCACACTGAACTAAGACTCACTAACACTAGACATTTTTCATGACAAAGGAAATTGTCAGGACAAATCCTGCTACAACAGAATGCAGAGTAGAGCAGGTCACCTTGTACATTTTCTCCAGCTCTTACTTGTATACTGCAGTTTCAACATAGATATTTTGATGACAGAAAGTCCCACTGTACCAAACATCCACCCTGAAAATGATCATTCACAGCTCTACAGAAGGCCCACAAGACTTGCAAATATGATCAGACCTCATCAAAAAATACCCATGGCCACTGCTCAGTAGTCTCCCCCTCTCAAGCTTAATTTATCCAAGAACAAGAAGCACTAGTATTGACATGGCATTTATCATGGAGACAGTCTGCAGGTTCTGTCCTGCCTATCACACTGAAACGAGGAGCTGCTCCTTCTCAGTCATCCCCTACAGTGTCAGTCCACATTATTGCAACTTCTTCTGTGCTCCAATCAAATCATACCTAAAAAGTGACGTTCAGCAAGTTAATAGTGTTGCTATGTCACACTTGCTCATAATTTATCCAACTAACACAAAAGATTTAATGTGATCAAAAATACATGCCTCATCTAATTTTCTAATAATTTAAATCTTTTAAGGAAAGAGCTAAAAAAGGTCTTTTTTTCCCCCTCTCTTCCTGAAAATTTAGATGAATTTTCAAGATAAAGTTTTCATCCTTAAAAGTGTCATTTGAATCAAATAACTTCATTTTACAAAAGAAAAAACAAGTTGTCTTCAAGTTGTTTTCTCTCACTTTTTGATCTGGAAATACTTTTGGCTATAATTACTTATTTCATCCGGTCAAGACAAATTTATTACTCAATTGTATTCTTTCAAAACTCTGTATTTGGAAAAGAAGAAGTATTTTCTCATGTGTAGCCTAAGTAGTACCCCATGAAATCACCCAATCTCCAGCACCAGGACATAGATAACACAGATAGCAGGTAACCTCCTCAAAATTCAGAAGCAGTGATAGCATGGCAATAAGGGCGTACATCCCAAGTCGCCCCAGTCTGAAAATAATAACTGAACGCTCTTTAAAAAAGATCGAGAAGCATATAGAAAAAAATTATTCTGTGCATTCAGTTTTTCATAAATGGACAGAGTTAAGATTTGGGATATAGAATTTTGGATAGGGAAATACGAAATTTCTATCTGAACTCCCACTGTCTGAAAATTACAGCTGCTTTTTTTTAGATTAAGCTCTAAAATGAGATTTCCAGTTACACCTGGATTTCAAGCATCTGGACTGGCAAACTGTGAACAGCCTCTGCCTTACAGATTGGCTATTTTAACATTCATCTGAAGCCAGGCAGTGCAGAAGAATTAAGTTAATTGATCTTTTATCAGATTTCAAC
>NW_010325095.1:24955-46093 GCF_000700745.2 Antrostomus carolinensis | reverse complement strand
CTGCTCAGATGCAACACCCTACACTTGCCCACATTGTATACATCAAGTATATACACAGTATACTTGATGTATATACTGTGTCTATGAAAAGACTATATAGTTTTCAGCTAAATAAATAAATAAATAGATAAATAAATTTGTCCAGTTGATTTAGGTTTGTCCCTTTCTGCCCAACAGGATGTCTCTCATTCTTTCTCATGTTGCTCCTGTCATTCCTTCATCTTTCTCCTGTGCTCTCATTATTCATTTCCACCACATTTTTCCTCTTTGTATTTTCATTCTAAGCTGGATGCAAACCCAAATCCATTTATTCTCAATTTATTAAAATAATTTAAAATGGTTATGCAAAGTAAATTTTCCCCAAATGAAATAAACTTGCTATTTATAACATTAAACACTGAATATAAAAAGTTCCAAAAACTATGTTTTTTTCTTACAACATTCATTTGTCATTGACATTATCCCTGTTACAAAAAGCAAAGTAACTAAAAATAAACTAATCAATATCTTAAAAGGGAACACTATTAGAGCTAGCTATGGAGTGCTTGGTTTCTCACTCCTGAGGCTATACAGCAATCACTTCCCTTATTAAAGTTGTGTTTTCTGAAATTTAAATGAACTGCATGGAACTCCAAAGATCTATTCCATAGCTTGCATTTTTATACTTCATGCACTTCTTTGCATGTAACTTAAAAAAAAAAAAAAAAAAAAAAAAAGAAGCCCCTTTCAGCTATTGTAGTCTGGCTATCAAAGTGGAAATTCATCAAATATTCTCCTATAGAGATGTATATTTATAACATCAGTCAATCAGAAAATTGGTCTAGGTGCAGGGGACCAGATAACCAATCTAAATGTCTGATTTCTGCCAATAGCTTGTTACTTTATTAATTTGAGCAAATTATTTAATGCTTTTTTAAGTACATATGTAGAGTCACCTGTGACTGCATGCTACCAGGATTTAACTAATACTATATCAAATATTGAAATAATGTCTAGTGTAACAAAGTTCATTCTAATAGAAAGTTCCAGCCTGAGATTTCAAATGCTACTGTAATGCAAACAGATCAGAGTCAAACTGAAAATGCATATTTCCCCTTCAGCTGTGTAAAAAAATGTATTTGTATTGTATCCAGAACAACACCCCGTCACTTTGCATGGTAAAAGAATGGCTCTTCATCATTATGATTTATTTAGGAAGGAAGCAAATGTTCTGGATAAGCAGCCCACTCTTCATAAATATTAACAGTATTAACTATCAGGCAAGATAAATCCATTGTGCAGTAAGTGAACCTTACTTTAAGGTCAAATCCATCCCTCTGGCTATTGCTTGCAAAATGTACAAGACAGGGGAGTTATATACATTTATTTTTTCTACCCTATTTCTCTCTGTCTTTTTAAATGATTAAACTATCCTAGGCTCAAAACATGCACTTGTAGATTAGTCGACTTTCCAGGTGGTTTCTCCCAGTCTTTCTAATAGGAGAAATTCTCTCTTTGAAGCATATACAAACCATCATTTAAGTCTAAAGAAAAACATTGGCAAATCGATGTCAGTTTTATGATGCTGTTTATTACTGGCTATATTTGCTTTTTATTACTGGCTATATTATCGCAGTTTGAGGCAAGGGTTACTCAGCACTTACTTAGGAGTAATCTGTTCAGATCACCACTATAGCAAATAAGGAGAGTGCAAAGTTGTACTAATTTAACCATTTTAGTTCCAATATGCATTTCACAGAAGAAAACTACAGTGAGACTAACATATGACTTTAATAAACAAATAGGGTCTTTTAAACTCTTGCATTGAAAGCCTTGAGGTGAAATTACCAAATTCATTCAGAAGTACATGGTACTTGGGTGCACCAAGCATCTCCTGAGTTTCTCCAGTCTCTGTTGAGTCAGAGTCATTTCACACATCAGTCCTCAGCAACTCAGTTCAGTGAGATTAAAACTGAGTATTAATGAAAACACAAAAATAATGTCATAGATTGAGATCTACTCAGTCATGTCAAGCACATTTCTAGAAGCCTCTTAGTAAACAAGATAGATAGAAATAGTAATTTGATTTTTTCAGTGTTGCTAAACTTACAGTCTGAGTTGCCACATAACTTAGGAAGTAATAGACCCAAGATGTTAGGACACAAATATCCTGAGCACCTTTTGCTAGTTTACAGGCACATATTTTTCTAAACAGGCTACACACCGCCCCTGTGGCTCCCCGACTAGTGTCACTGAGCACATCATGGGACATGTGTCATGAACATCTGCTTAGTTTATGACCTCAATCACAGAAAAGAGCTAAGACCCAAGTAAACTAGTTTTACAAACATTCCTGCAAGAGCTGCAATACACAAATCACCAGAATTTTACCTGTAAGTGGCAAAGAAACTGGGATTCGGCATGTGCAGAATACAGCATGCTGACAAAAATAGAGAGTAACCTCCAAGAGGGAGTGGGGAGACAGACATGAACCAGTAATAAAATCTCTCTCCTACCCATCCTCATGGAAGAAATGCAACACTTAGCAAGTTATCACTAACTCTGCAATATTTTTTTCACAAAAAGTCTTGTTTTCTTTGGTAACTGGGATGAATACATCGCTCGTGGTTTCACTGGCATGCTCTCCTAGCACTAGCTCCACTGTGCAAGCAGACATCTTGCACCAAATAGTTTAGAGCGGCTTATTTGGAGAAAGGGGGCGGAGAGGGATAAAGAAAACTAATAACTCCTGCAGTTGCCTTCAATCATCTCCTAAAAAGGGTCAAAGTGCAACTGCCCTGAAAAATCCAGGCCCAGTCTAGCCTGGATTCCTCACATTTGCAGAATTCCAGACACAATTAGGGGACCAGTAATGACAGAGAAAAGCACTGACCATGTGCAATACAAACAGCAATTATCAAAACCATTGTCAAGTTTATGTTCTGTGAATGCACACTTTCTTAAGTGAAAGGGTTCTGATAAGGGAAGCCATGACAGCTAAGGAGAGCAAGGCAAGGCAAAGGAGCTCTTTGGTGAGGATTATTATCTCCCTTGGGCTGCCAAGAGGTGCAGGAGATTCCACAAGGCTGAAGTCATCTGAGCTAAGAGAAGGTTGTCAGTATGGGAATGACACCTTTATTATCACCAATTTCCAGCCCAAGAGGAAACAACCATACCAGTTAAGGACTTATCTGTACCTTCTCCTAGGCTTTTCTCCTCTTCTCTCACTCCTTCCCTAAAGGCCATTATCAAAGAAAACACAAACAAAAACCAATTTAGACTAGAAGAATCTTTTTTTTTTTTTAAAAAAAAAAAAAAAAGAACCAGATGAATTTCAAACACCTTATGACTGCTGATGAGAACATGAGAGAACATTTCACAGTATGTGGCGAACAGAAATTTTTAATTTAAAGCATGTAGCAGCTTCATGAAAAAAATATTTCTGGCATCAGCAAAAATGGTTACAGAATCCTGCAAAACCAGTACCAGCCATATACGTACTGGTGTGACAGAAGGCAAGCTGTCACCAGCTGGAAGTTTCACTTGAAACTGACTGGATTCATACTCTTAAATTAATGTATACGGAGACTATTAATTGAATGCATTCAACTTGCATATGTTATGCCAAATAACTGAATTTCTTAATAGACATAACTACCAGGACACACACAGTAACATATTAAGATGCTGGCTACAAGCCATATTTTGCCTCTCTAAAAGGGTATTGAAAGAATTGTGAAAGGTACAAAAGAGAGTATCTGAGGTATAGAAAACATCTCCAAGAGGCAGACATAAAGACTGAGCTTACCAAGAAGACTGACAGGTGACATGGCTCCAGCACAGATACGTCATGGGGAAAAATAGCAGGCTCATTAATCAAAAAGCATAATCCTCAGTGGTCAGAAGCTAATGCCAGATAAAGTTAAATTAAAAGTAATCGTTTGTTTGGACTTTGTCAGTCATCAAAAAAAAGCTATCAAAGCAAACCTTGCTTAATTTCAGATCAAAACCGGATGCCTTTTTGGATGGCATGTTTAACTTAAACAGGAAGCACTGAGTTCAATATGGATAACAGGATGAAGTGCAGCAGCTTGTGAAATACAGAGCACAGACCACATTATCGCCTTCCAGCTTTAGGCTTTACAAATCCCAGTGTTTTTTGCTGGACTTTAGTCATACACTGCCATCAACAGTTCTTAGGCATTCCACAAGGCTGTCTGGACCTCCACTTGCACACTGCGCTGCACTATACATTCTTTGCATGAACCTTTCCTCAGCCCAAGTCAGATGCAACTTGTTCATTCACTAAAAATCCATTTTAACAACTTCAGCAAACAATAAAGACAAATAAATCAGCTGTGAATCCTGTGGCTCAGAACCTAATTTTCAAAATATGCATAAGTTGGTGACATGAAAATCAATTTCCTCTGGAATGTGCTTCTCCTCAGCAAGGGCTATTTCAATGCCAATGTGCTCTCTCACATCATTTGGTCTGGCTGTGATACTATTAAATAGAAGTGGCAAGATTTTACTTTCCTCCCACAATGGATAAAAACCTTCATTTTCTGAAGTCACTGACTAGGGTTTAAGGTCTGGGGGGTTTAATAGCATTGATATGTGTATTTTGGAAGAAACAAGGCCTGAAAATTTCAATGGAAAAGCCAGGGAATATTAGATTACAGTGACTGAGAAAACCAGCTAGGAGAATATTCAGTCAGAGAAGTGAAAACGCAACTGCTCTAAACCTAAAGCCGTTAGTGCAATTCTGAGAATCAATGAACCAACCAAACAAAATAACCAAAACAACCAACTATCAGTGGAGTTGCAAGGAAAAGGGTGGAGGGGAAGAAAGTCTCATCCCTGCCATGGGTTCCCTGCAATGCAAAAGGCCCCCTCCCCCGGGACAGGCAGAGCCCCCAGGCAAGGCTGCAAGCCTCCCACACACCAGCCCAGGACCTCCAGTTCGTGCCAACAGTGTGTTTTCTGATGGGGCTGAGGGTTGCGCATAGTGACTTATGGATATGGGATGTATTCTTAACCAAATGTTTGAGATGCTACCCTTCAGATCTGGTCACAATAGAAGAGAGTGGAAAAATGCAAAAAAATGTAAAAGAAGAAACAAAGAAAGAAGAGAGAAATGGAAAGTAAAGGAATATTTGATGAGAAATCTTTCCTCTTCTCTCTGAGCCCACAAATCCTCAGGACCACCCTGGATATAAGTGAAAATATGCCAAAAAGGGGAAATGCTTTTCACAGAGCGGTTACATTTCACCTCTCAGCTTTAGAAATGCCAGGCTGCCATTTTTAGACCTTATATAAGAACATAGCTTTTTACCCTCAATTTCCATTAGTTACAAATAATTTTCTACTAGTTATCCATCTTAAAAAAACTTGTGACAAAAATCAGCTATTGGAAAACAGCATCAGCCATACCCATTCCCAGGGGCAAACTTGTTTCGTCTCATTCTAAATCCCGGTTCGTAAACAAATCCATAAATCCATTTGGACAATGTCACCAGATTAAGCACTGGTTTTTTGTGGGGAGGGAGAGAGGTTTGGTCAGGGCAAGAAACAACTTCAGAGGAATGACAGAAGCTTAAATTTAAACAAAACAAAACAAAACAAAAAACCTGCATTGAATTGAATTTAGAGAAAACATAAACTGTTCACAGAAAAATAATTATAAGAATCCTACACCAGCCTCACTTCTCTATATCCAGCAGCATATGTATTGGGTCTGTTTCCACCAGGAGTGAAGGTTCTTCCATATTCCATATGGGGGAAAAAAAATCCCTTCCACAAAAAGTCCCAATTACACAACTTCGACAGATTTTTTTGGTGTGTGTGTGTGTGTGTGCCAAAATCCATTACAGAAAATCAATCATATTCTTTCATGCACCTGGTGGGAAAAAATCTTAAACATAGTAGTTTCCTTTGGTTGAGGGTAAGCAGGGAGCCTGAGCGACACAGCGGTGGGATCACACCACCTGCGAGTGGTGTGCATGTGCTTTGTGAGGCACTCATATGGGATTGAAACACACACACATCCTACATCTTTTTATATGGCAAAGGGCTACATGACATTTTCCATTCTAAAAGGTTCATGGAAGCTTTTATAAAAGATAGCTTTCTGTTTTAAAAAAATACAAGTGCTACAAGAAAAAAGTTCTGGACTAGAAATTTTTATGCCATGAAGCTTAGGTAAACTAAAAATTTTCAGAAGTTTTTGTTTGTCCTCATATGGTTTTTTAGGGAAACTCCAAGTCAAAACCATTAAATGAAACAGGAACATTTGAACTACGCCTCTAACAGTAAATGACACAAGGGGATGCTCCCAGGTACTATAATTTGGCTATGCATATCATTCACTTCTGGTATGGATTTGACTTAGGCTACAGGGAACGCTCTCAAACTATTTCCAGGCACAATTTGGAAGTTAATGTGGATCCATTGCTAATAGGTGGTCTGCATGACTCTTTTGGAGAGTAAGAGTTTAACAGCATAGCTATGAGCTGCTCCACATATATCGGCCTCAGGGCCAGGTAATGGTCTGGCCCTGTTGAATTTACTAGCCTAGACCAATTGCCAGAACAATGCTATTGCAAAGGTAAAGCACACTCTACGAGCAACACCACTAGAGCTGCTCTTTCTTTCATCAGAAGATGGGAGTCTCCATGCTGAGTTATGTTAAGCTCTTCCTTTGGTCTCTCTCACTCGTTTGAGTGGCTTCCACATCTCCTAGGAAGAGGAAGGAGGAGAAAGCTCAGTTCTCTGGTCCCCATGCCCACGGACCCCACACATAGCCCAAACCATTCCTTGGCCAGCAGTCAGGCAATTTCACTGTTCCCCTTACTCCAAGCAGCTGAAAGCACAACAGGACTAACTCACTCACAGCTTAAATAAAAACACTTAGGTATGCTAGGGGGGTGATTATAGTCAGACAACATACATTTTCTTTTAACTTTTTATACTAATGTTGGAAATTATGCACCAACCCTCTTTATTAAATTTATGGCTGATGAAGCAAATGCCTATGAAAGTTATGAAATGCCACATTGAGGTTTCTGCACAAACATTATATATCTACATCTCTGATGTAAATTTCCTCCTAAACCAGTTTTTCTTTCCCTTGCAATTCCTCACTGCCAAATAAATGTATTTCCAGCTGTATCTGTGGGAAACAAATAGAGTCATGCAATGACCAGCTAGGAAATGCACACCTGTCATAAACTAAAGAGCATCTCATGGGATATATTGTATTCCATTCCCAACTTACCAAGAAAGGATACAATGGAAAAAATGGATTGGTGTCAACTACCAGATGTTTTTAAGCCTCTCTAATTAGGTAAAAATTAAACAACTGCTATGTTCTATATTATAGATATTTTGCAGATGTGTAATTCACATAAACATAGAGAATCTGATTTTCATTTACATTGAGGCCTCTTTACATCGCTTTGGCATCACAGCATCGCTTAATATTAGTATAAGTTATTTACATTGCACTTTAAGTTGCTTTCATACTATGAGAGTATAATGATCAATTGCACATAAGCATATCAGGATCAGGCCCATAGTGTGTTGGGGAAGACTTTATCAAGGAGTCCTGAGGGACACCAGAGGGAAAAAGAAGTCTTATTCTCCTTTAGTATTTCCATTTAATGTAAAATAAGTCTGCTAAGAACGAGTTAGGTTCAATTCATCCGTACTGTACATCCTTACAAATGTCATTGCATATTTAATTGTAACTGTGATTAATTTGCTCATGAGGAACAAAAAAATGTTGAGCTATGTTTTCTTTACCCTCTCAGCCCTTTTCCTCAGGCTCTGCACAAACTCCCAAGCTGCAAAAAAATCAGGCAAAAAATAATCAAGTAAATTGTACTTGTACCAAAACAACAGCAGTTTCTCATTTTCCAGATTAAAATAAGAGGAAAATTATCATTAGACAAGGTAAAAGGGTAAAACTTCAGTAAAAAAAAACAAAAACTATGACAACTAAGTGAACTACTTCATTCTGCTCCTAAAAATGAAGGAGAGAAAAAAGAAGTTCCTGTATTCTTTCATAATAAGAAGGTTGATTTAGCTAGCTCTTGACAGAGATCCTAAAGTAACTCATAGATTAAGAGCCATAAGATGAAGGTATATGTAATTCTGCTTATGAATATTGAATGTACCTTATATGTACCTTCACCTCAGGTAATAATTATCAGAACTCTCTAATGTTAAATATACATTTCTAATCAAAATAATTAAGTATTTTTTTTTAAAGAAAGAATATCCATTATACAAAGAATTAAAGACAGGAACGTGATCAACAATGCTTATCAACATCTGTCTCCAGCTATTTCAAACAAGCTTTTCTCATAATCCTCAGTCTCGGATGTCTGTATGAGTACTGTGATAGCAACACAGTCCCCCCACTGGGGACTCTGCTGCTGGAAAGAAAAGCCTGATATACCATATGCTTAAGAGAAAAAATGCCTGGACTGAAAATGATTATTACTACAGAATATTAGTCAAACATACATTCACAGTGTACCATTTTACACTTCGAGAAGACTGAAGCATGTATTATTGTTATTAATGTACTTGATATCTCTCTCAGCATTCCTGAATCATTATTTATCTTTTAGTTGTCTAATTGCTAGTTCCTCTTAGAGATGGGCAGGCCTACTGTGTGTCTATGGTAACCATCACATTTGGTAAGGTTTTTATTATTATTATTATTATAGGCAGTATCTGTCTAAATTATATTGCACTAGTTGAAAGTATTTGTTCAAAACCCTAACAAGAGAGTATGTGATAATCCTGATTAAAATGTTGTGCTTTTTTTGCTATGTTACAAATTGCTCTGAAAAAATAGGAAAGTGAGTGTTAGTCTAACCTGTATGTTCAGCTATATTTGGAAGAGAGTTTTGTGAACTGCAGAGAAGTCTGGTCTGAATATCTTGTTTCATTTCAGGCTCATTTTATGAATCAATTCACAATTACAGGAAGGGAATAGCTTTTAACCCACTTCAGTCTGCATGGAGCATGAGGATGAAGGCTGTCACCTGTTCATGGAGAGCATGTGCAGAAGCGACCTCAAATACAGGCTGACAGGCCAAAGAGAGCCCAGGAGACATGAACAGTTGGGCTACAAAACCAGTCCAGTAATCCAAGATAATGTACATGTTACCCTAGGAATCACTTATATTCTGCTTCATGTAGTCTAAGCTGCAGGACGTCTAAGAATGTCACTTCCCTCCTCTTGTGCATTTCAGTCTCCGTGTCCATCTGTGTTCTCAACACTTTCATAACTTCTCTGCATCTCTTCTCTTTTTTTCTTACCAATTATGTCTCCATTTCTTTATTCTCACACAAAATTTTCTTTAAGATTTTGTTCTACCACTTATTAGCCCTCTTTTTGCTTCTAATCATCTTTGTTTCTTGCAAAAGAACAGGGATACTGTCATGGCATGATACAGTGTTACCCAGATCCACTTGAGCAGGCTCTGGGCTGGACAGTTGGTGTCCAGATGCATTAGCATGCACTGCCAGACTTGGTTTTATTTGCTGGCTACACCCCAGAGAACTGTTAGCCCTGCTGCTTGTAGTGCCCAAGCCATGATGGCCACAAAAATGATCAGAGGGCTGGAACACCTGTCCAATCAAGAAAGGTTGAGAGAGTTAAGGTTCTTCAGCCTGGGGAAGAGAAGGCTTCAGGGTGACCTTTCAGCACTTGAAGGGGACCTATTAAGAAAGATTGGAATAAACATTTTAGCAGAGTCTTTAGCAATAGGAAAAGGAGTAATGGTTTTAAACTGAAAGAGGGAAGATGTAGACTAGATATAAGGAATACATTTTTTACAATGAGGGTGGTGAAACACTGGCACAGGTTGCCCAGGGAAGTGGTGGATGCCCCATCCCTGGAAACATTCAAGGTCAGGTGCTCTGAGCAACCTGATCTAGTTGAAGATGTCCCTGTTCACTGCCAGGGGGTTGGACTAGATGATCTTTAAAGGTCCCTTCCAACCCAAATAACGCTATGATTCTATGATTCTCTGTTTCACGCTAGTGTAAACAGTGCCGCACCTCACTGCATTAGTACACACTAAACACACCTGTTTCAGGTGCTTAGACCAAGCATCACCCGTGTATTTTCTTGAAACAACAAAGTTTCCCAATTCACTCAGGCATGAAAAAAATTGCAAGAGTATAATGCAGGTTGAGATACAAGTCACAGGATCAAAACAAAATACAGAGGTATCCTTCCCTCTAGATCCTTGTCCCTACAACACCAGCACTGAACAATTCAATACTGAACAAATGGGCTGCATCCATCACAGCAAAATTTTACTCAGTGGAGGCATTGAGGAGGACACAACACTGACAGCTGCATGTTTCCTCACCTTTTAGTAGAGCCTGGCTAGGATGTGTTAGTGAGATCTTGCCCTAGGAAATGTGGTCAAGGGGATCACAAGGGAGGTCGGAAGGGGTTGCTGCACACCCATCCACAAAGGGAGCACACTGAGAACCCCTACCTCCTAGGCTCCCAAAGGATGCTTCCAATCTGACTTGACTCCTGCCCAGCTGTGTCTCCCAAGACCTGTCTGAAGACAGCAAGCTGCTGCAAGAGGAGTCGCAGAGTATGGGTATCAAGTTGAAATACACAGGTCCTTCACATGGAACAGTAGCATTTTACTTAATTTTCTACTTGTCCAGCAAAGCTACATGTGTGAACCTGGCAGACAGAGTAACAACTGGCCTGGAGCTTCTGGAATCTCCTCACAAGCATTTGCATGAGTGAATGTCTTTGGAAAACACCAGTAGGGCTGTACAGGATGGGAGCCAGCATAATCTCCACGGGTATTCAGGAAGGGGAAAGGAAGGTTACCAGCAGTGGTGAATAATGGGGACTGAGACCTTCATCTCTCCCCCTTGTCTGCCAGCCCAACCATCCAACAAAATATTCCTCTTCATTACAGCACAGGGACAGCCCTCACCTCCTCCTATGGTGAGAAAGACCTTTGTGCCATAAGTAGACTGTCCTTACCCTCTCACACACATTAGATATCCTGATTCCCTCCCTCTCTTCCTCCTCACTGTCCTGCCCATCCTCACCAAAGAAAGCATTTCCTTCCTCCACTAACAGCCTCTTTCCTTCCCTTGGTCACTCCTCACACCACCACTTCCTACACTCCTGCATTTCCAGTGGCACTGGCACAACTGGGTAAGAGGCTGGCTGAAAAGTCCTCCTTGTACCAAGGGAGAAAGGAGTCAGAGCCAGGAGGGTCCCATAGGTGAGACCTGCAGATCCTGATGCCCTACCAAAGACAAGCACTGGTGACTACTCCTCCAGCAGTATCCAATCCCCTTGGGTTTTCCCTCTGCAGCAGCACCAGTATCATCAGGCATTCAGTGAGCAGATACTCCCCAAATAGCTGTTCTTCAGCAAGAACACCACAAGCTGTCAGCAGCTGCTGTTTCCTTATTCCCCTTCATTTCTGTAGCCCACTGCCTTAGGCAATCACATATTTTAGGGAGCTCTGCAGTTTTATTTCCACCTACTCCTTTTCCTTGCATCTCACCTAGCCCCCGACCACCCAGCCAACTCTCCCCTGAGCCTCCCCAGCTGAGCCAAACTGCTGACTGGGGGGCCCAGAACAGACCCAGCTTTTAAGATGCAGCAGCAACAACAACAACAAAGCCATTTGTGAAGGGGTTTAAGTACATCTGGTCCTTTAATGAGTTTGTAGCACGGCCCCTCCAACACAACTGAAGGGATAGAAGTGAGCAGGAATCAAAGGACCCCTTTGTCCCATACAAGCACCAAATACAATATATCACCAAACCACATCTGTCTTAATAGCTTCCCTTCCCAAACACATCATGGGCCTTGTAAAATAAAGAGTCATTAGACCATGGGCCTCACCTTCAGGAAGTTTACTATTGATCTGTAATCTCTTGCTTTTTATCTCTGAGGAAAAAGCAGTGACACGTTGGGAGGAACCTCTATTGAAGTCAATCCCTACAGCCCTGTTTGCTTACTCCTGTCGTGCACCTCCTCAAGAGTTAAACTGCCAACAAGCCAGCTCCCACTTTCAGTAAAATTCAAAGAAAGTTTTTGTCAAGTTGTACTGACAGAGCAAAAAGTCAGAGCAAAAACCACAGGCTCCAGTCCTTAGAATGGAGAATAAATGGGAAAATTTTTTTTTACTTACCTTTTTTTTTTAAAAAAAAAAGAGCAGTTCAATTCTAACTACCTCAATATTTTTATTCCGAATATTACCATTCCTACCACAAAGGAAGAATAGACAGAATTCCTGCTCCTGACTGTAAAGCAGTTCAGCACACTTATATTGACTGGGTCAATATTGAATTCCTGAGCCTGAATGCTATCAGTGAGTTAGGTCCTCTCAGAAGTCCTCTCCTCAAAACCACGGCATTTCATGATACGTGTAATGGTGAATGTCTGAAATGAAGCATTCAAGTGCAAAGAAGAGAGGGATTTGGGAATTTAGTCCATGATTATGAACACCCTTCTATCGGACTGGTCAATTATCACACATCACCTCCCAAGCAAAATAGATCACTAATCTTTTTGCATAAACATTTATCTTACTTCTAGCAATACTAACCTTAATAAGAAAAAAAAAAACATTCTGAAACATGTATTACTGAAACATATAGAGGAAACAAAACACAAAGATTTAACAAAGATTGTTTTACCTAAGCTTGTTCAAATTGACAAAACAGGTGAATGTGTCACAGCTATAATTAATATAAGTAATGTTTAAAATGTCTAATAAATCTACAAAATAGAAGTATCGTATCGTCTTTATAAAAGGCTGATGAAATCTTAAAAAAAAAAAAATCTGTTTAGCAAGTTTGTCATGCATGGAACCAGAAGTAAAGTGTTTTAAACTGAAGCAAATGAGGTTCAGGTTAAATGGTAGGTACTGTGAAGCACTTGTGAAAGATTGCCTAAGGAAGCTCAGAGATGTCTATCCTTGTAATTCCTGAGAACAGGTTAGATAAATTTGGCAAGACATATACAATGTATTCATCCAGCCTTCTTTGGCTCAGGAAGGAACAAATATTTTGTTCAGTGCAGATCACTGTTCTGTGTTATCACAGCTGTGGTATTAATTTATAATTATACAGTATTTACTACTGAGCACTTAAGAAACACATATCATCTGCTTACATTTATGCAGCTTGCTTTCCTTATTTCACAGATAAAAAACTCCAGAAAAATCAGTTCGTTATAATCTTTAACAAATCTATAGCAAAGTCAAAGATTCAGGAGTTTCAGCTCCCATTGTCATATTCACTAATGGGATGTAATAATTCTTCATAATGGGCTAAGCAGAGTTAGGTTGGGTTCTAGAGGCATTAACTCAGAATGTCCTTGCTATGGTTGGTTTGTTTCAAGCAAAATAATATTTAAAGCAAGCTTTATTTGTTTTACCTATAGCAGCTGAACTTGCATAGATATTCCCTGTGCCATCATCTTAACATTGTAAAAAAAGTCTCAAGAGACTTCTGCTGACAGCTCCATGTGCTGACTGTGATGACGCTACATGTCACATACAATGGAATAGGGAAATGGAGAATTCAGCTTTTACAAGAAAACTTGGAAGAAAAAAAAAATCTCTTTTAGGGATCTGTGCAAATTTAGCACCTAAACTGATTCAAAATACATTTTTCAGATTTTATGAAAAGGATTCATAAAACTGCCTAATACCAAGTCCTGAAGAAGAAAAATATTTTCTTTTTTTTTTTTTTTATCCTATGCTTCCACTTTTTTCTTAAAAAAACAACATAGGCAATATGTGGAAGGCTTTGATTTCCACACAGAATTGTATTAGAGGTCAACTCAGCTGCATTTGTTTTTTAGAAAACAGAAACAAAAGACACACTTTCAATACATGAAGTTCTTCTTAGGAATGGTTTAGTATTTCAAGAAACACATTTGATAGATGAATTGTGATGAAGTGTACTAGAAACAAAACACAGAAAGCTAACAATGAATGATACACAAGTAGTGAACTTGCAGACAAAAAGCTTTGAGAGCAAAAACTAAAATAGTGAGAACAGAAGAGCTATTAACAGGACATATGGAAAGTTCTGAGATAAGATTAAATAAACCTGAAATACTAAGAAGCGTGCATTAAAGGCATGGAAACAACCTTTGCTCTACCTCACCACCAACATCAGTTTAGAGTCCTTCCTGGATATGTGCACCCTAGGAATATTTTCCTGAAAAGTAGTTTGCTGAATTGACATGATTGGATAATTCCACCTGTTCACAAGCCATTCTTTTACTTCTGACTGGTTACTGATTACAGCACAGAATTCGTCCCTTATCTTGTCTCATACACATTCTTGCTTGTTTTTTCCACTTTGTTTTAATTTTCACTCAAGATCAGGAAATAATTGCTCAAGGCTGAAGCCACCTGCAGCTTCAGCTCTTAAAGCACCAACATATAAACCTCCGTACATATTTCAAAATGCACCTTCAGTAGTTTTCTCCAGGTAATGAGTTAATCATAACTGTACCCAAGCTTGTACATTTGAGTTTTTGTTATTTTTTCTTTAGTTGCCTCTACTTTAAGTTGAACTTAATCTAACTGCTTCATAAAACAGCCCTCATTAAGAGTGACAGTAAAGGATGTTTCTAGGAGTACAAGAATAAGTTATGTGGAAACTGAGGTCCATATCTCTACAAAGGCCACCCCAGGCCATACTATACCGGCAGTTTTGGCTCCTGGGCTACAGCTGATAAAGCTGAGTTAGGTACTTAGGGCCCAAAGGAAGGAGGAAGAAATTGATGCTCTGAAGCAGTACTCATGCAGCCAACATGCTGTGGAGGCTGACCTTTTTGAAGTCTCATGCATATATAGGACCAGTCTGAAATTCCAGCAAGAACCGAGCTCCCACAGAACATGTCTTTGGGCATGGGAGCATAGACTTACCCCTCACCCCTTTCATTATTGTAATAAAGTCAGCAGTACTGCCTACCTCTCTGCAAGACATGGTTAGAGCATTTCTCCATTTGAGTTTTTTTAAGCCACAACTCATATTTTGCCAGAGACAGCCATAACCAGACATTGCTCAGCTGGGGAGAGAGACAGACAGACCAACCACTTTCCATCCTTCACATGGATCAGGATAAAAGGCATGTATTGAGCAAGGGGAGACCCAGCAAAAGAGCCCACCATGATTCTGAAGCCCAGCAGCAGCAGGATTGACCTTTGATGGGGAGGAGTTTTGGATCCCAATCCCACTTCCACAAACTGTTTACATATTTTAATCTAATAGTTTATTAATTCAAAACACACAAGCAGTCCCCAAAGTACAGAGAAAGCCAATTAAGTGAAATTAATAGCAGAGCCCATGAACTACAGTATTCATCTTTAATTGTTCTTTTTGATAGTTTATTCTGGAGCGTTTGCATATACATATTAGCTGACAACATATAGATGCTGGCTTAAATAGAGGGGAGTGAGATGATCAGTAAGGCTTAACATATTATAAATACATGGGGCCACTTTTCAGGAAAGGATCCTTGTGATGAGTGACTGAGACAGTAACCTAGGAATAGCACACACAAAAAATCCCCACTCAAAACAAATCGAGAACAGGCAAGAACAGAACAAGAACAGCAATGCAAGATATTACCTCTTCACTTTTTTTTTCCTTCTTTCCAGTGCTGTCACTAACACATGAACATATCAGGTACTCAGCTATCACAGATTTCAGCAAAGGTTGTATATTTTATCAAAAAAGCAGATAATAACAAAACATGCATTTAAATAAAATTCAGATCTTCTAACCAAGAAGATCTGAAGAAGAGCCAGAAAGATTTTTTTTTTTTTTCTTTTGTAGTATACCTTCAAAAATAGATCCTGGTAACACAAAGCTACATTATAGTTTGTGCTAGTTGAGACATAAGACTATGATAAGGAATGGGAATAGTTGGGTATGAAGAAATAGATTGTTAGGCAGACAAGTGGAAGAAGAGTAATAAGGTGTATTTCTCTCTCTTATGAATAAACAATATCTGTGGTAGTCTCCTCCTTTACCACCACCAGCAGCCATCAGCGTGGTACATCACAGGAAGGTTATCAGAATTCAGAGCTGGAGAGCTCTACTCCACCCATGGGAGCAGCAGCTCGTGAAGAGGTAAGCGACCAGCTGAGGGACAGAACAAACATGGTAATTCTGAAACCCACCAAAATCAAAATACACCAGTCTGTAACAAGGCATTTCCTTAGGCTCTGCTGGAAAAGGGAAGGCAAGAAACCAGTATATCAGTATGTTTTTAACCAGTGAAATTCCTGTTGATGACCATGGTCAGACATCAAAGTGTAAGACCTGGAGTCCAGTGTCACAAGCTCCAGGTCTAATTCTGCTACAGAACATGATGGGTGATTTGGTAACTGCAACTGGGTCAACACCTCCGTTTTCCAATCTGTACAACTGAGACAGTTAGATCAAGATAATCTGTAAAGTATTTTGAGATCTAGGGACGTGTATGTTATCAAGAAGTTCATATTATCTTGCACTAACTTTGAAGGGGAACTGAATTTAGTTCACGTTGCAATTCATTTTGGCTGCTTGGTTTGGAGGTGCCCAGTACCAGAAGTGACCCTAGACCTCAGCTATTTGAGGCCCAACCTAGTAGGAAGCAACCTCTTGTCCTAAGGAGAGATTTTACGTGACACACGCAATGAAACCAGGCTCCGTGCATGTCCATGCAAGGTTACCCTACCCAGGCATGAAAAGCAGGCTACATCAGACTTTCTGAGCACGTAGGGACTAACTGCACCGAAGGTATCTCACTCAGCACACCACAGAGGTAGAAGCAGGGGTCGATTGTGGCTTCACAACTCTCAAGACCAGGACTGCTCAGTTTTGTTTCCCACAAATGTTCCAGCAGCCGCACTTCAGCGTTTCCCTTCAGGCTGTCCCTGACTGCAGTCCAACATAGCCAAGGGAAGGGATAATAAGGAAACTTCCACAGAGGGAACTTATGTTGTTACATAAATGCTTCCATAGGCCTGACTACTGTTTCCTGAGAAAGGAAACTCCATTCATCAAGTCTGTAATAAACTGACATCTCATCAGCACGGGAAACAAGAGGAAGGCACTCGTGAAGGGAGAAATCTGTCCCTCTACATACACGAACTGTTTTCCTTTGCATGCCTGATCTGTGAGGTGACTAAAATTTTACCCACTAGTGCTATAATATCCACATGGGAAACATTAGAGTTAAATATTACAAAATTAAAGTGTAAGAGTTATTGGAAACTAGAGCCGAGCAAAATATTAGAATTTTCATCCTGAGGGAAATTCTAATATTTCAACATTTGTTTTCTTCCAAAATTAAGACGGAAATGTTGAAATACCTCTTTTTTCATAGAATGAACATGTTCTCAGCCACTCTGACATTAAACTGAATTTGACAAAGGTGTTACAACATGTCCTGGGAATTGTTGTTAAGGTACCCTGTACTTAGAATCATGTTAACAAGGGATATTTTAGTTGGGTTATTGAACCAAAACCATAAAAAAATGCTTGAGGTCAGGCAGAACATTCATTTCATCCTTTTCTTTTTTCAGGTTATTTAACCCTTGTATTCCCTTTAGCAAAAAAAATAAAAGAAAATAATATATATATATTTGTTCTTTTCTGAAATGGGACCAAGTTTTGCAATAGCGAATTCACAATATTCCATTGTAAGATCACAGAATCACAGAATCACAGAATGTTGAGGATTGGAAGGGACCTCAAAAGATCATCTAGTCCAATCCCCCTGCCAAAGCAGGAACCTAAATGAGATCACACAGGAAGGCGTCCAGGCGGGTCTTGAATGTCTCCAGAGAAGGAGACTCCACAACCTCCCTGGGCAGCCTGTTCCAGTGCTCTGTCACCCTCACTGTAAAGTAGTTTTTTCTCAAGTTTAAGCGGAACCTCCTGTGTTCCAGCTTACACCCATTGCCCCTTGTCCTATCATTGGGCATCACTGAGAAGAGCCTGGCTCCATTCTCATGACACTCACCCTTTACGCATTTATAAACATTAATGAGGTCTCCCCTCAGCCTCCTCTTCTCCAAGCTAAAGAGACCCAGCTCCTTCAGCCTTTCCTCATAAGGGAGATGCTCCACTCCCTTAATCATCTTGGTGGCTCTACGCTGGACTCTCTCAAGCAGTTCCCTGTCCTTCCTGAACTGTGGGGCCCAGAACTGGACACAATATTCCAGATGTGGCCCCACCAGGGCAGAGTAGAGGGGAAGGAGAACCTCTCTTGACCTAAGATATTCAACACTGTTCCAGATTTTGTCTCTGATCCTCTTAAACTTTAAAATGAGAAAGCTAATTTTAGTTCCCATGTTGTTGCCAAAATTAATTATTAATATGGATTAGTTCAGTAAACGGTTTCAATGGATTCACAACTGAATTTATCAAGCAAAAAAACAATTACTGAAATGATCTATCTCTTTTTTTTTTAAATTATCTTCGCTCTTCATAGGCTTCTTGGTTTGACTGCATCTCCCTATGATTGATCTTAAGTCTACAAAGTTGAAATGCTGCCCCAGCATATTTCAATACTCTGACACTCTATCAAGTAGCATCCTGGGAACTTACTATTTTTGTCTCTTCAAGAGGAATATTTCTTTTGTCCTGATATGGTGCTGCTGGGTGCTGCTTGCTGGGTAGATCACTTTTGTTCTGAGAGTACTGCTGGTATGTTGGCTAAAGTCTGTTGACTTACTGAGTGGAAGATGTAAGAGTAGAATGTAAAAACCTCAGAAAAAAATGCCCTTATGGAGGTGAAAAGGTATCTTGCTGTAATTAAATGCACACTAAGGCACTTGAGAAGCAAAAAGAGAGGACTCTACTGTTCAGATTCTTTTTGCAGATTTAATCAGACTAGAAGTTTTCCACTTACTCACAGATCATTCATTGATCTTCTGATGTTAGTTTAGTTGCCTGGTATTTTCTAGACAGCTGAGGTCTCAGGCCTGAGACCCCAGCTGTCTGTATACACTCACATTTTTTAAAATGCCTGTTCATATTTTTTTGCTGTTCTCATACAAAGGCTAAAGGTTACAGTTTTAGTTTAAACATAATATTTTCATGGTTCATAAGAAAATCTGTATTAGTTTACATTTTTGGCAACTTTCATTATACCCTAGTGATTCTTAGATGTCCTTATACTTCCCTGCTGGCGAGAGATACTTTCCATAAAATAACACAGTATAAAAATAGTAATTATTAACTCACTGTGATGTATTTTGTTAAGGTGCAGAGAGCATATTCAAAAGACTACATTTATCCAGTGTTCAGTTTTGTGGCCATATTTTCCAGTTTAAAATTATTAAGTTGCAAAATATACTTTTTAACCAGTATTAGAAGTTTGACTAATGAGAAAGACAGGAGCTAATCCCAGGTAGTTGTAACAGTCCCATACCCCTCATGCCTGACAGGCAACTACAGTTCAGCTGACTGAGGATTTTAAAGTGCACTGCAGAAGGATCACACTTTGAAAAAAACTCTAAAAATTAGTTCAGAAACTCCAGCTCTCTGCTCAGACATGTTGCCAAGGTTGATACCTGCATAAAGTATTTTTGAAGGCTAATGAAAATGTATATTCAGTATACTGATGCAAAAAGACTTCTCATACCTTTTCTTCCAAAAGAACCCTGAGTTGTCACAAATGAGTAGATTCAGTAAATTTTAAATAATGCACATAGGAAGCCAGGATCATACGCCACACACATGCATAGTGCTGCTCAACTGCGTATCTTTCTGAGAAGAGTGGGAGTATGATCTAGAAGACACTTTACATGTATGTAAAAGACTCAGCAACTGGAAAAGGTTAGCCACTGGTATCATAGAGAATCATAGAATACCAGGTTGGAAAGAGACCTCAAGGATCATCAGACCCAGCCTTCCTTGGCAAAAGCACAGTGCAGACAAGATGGCCCAGCACGCTGTCCAGCTGAATCTCAAAACTGTCCAATGTTGGGGAATCCACCACTTCCCTGGGGAGATTATTCCAATGGCTGATTGTTCTCATTGTGAAAAATTTTCCTCTTGTGTCCAAAGGTGAAGTTAAACTGGTCAGCCTTCCCCCAGATTGCCTGAGTTTAAGACTCTGGCATTGCAGATGAAGGGCAACCCAGGCAAAATTAAGGCAATTATTCCTCAAAGCTAACTTTAGGTCCTGCATCCCTTTGTTGACTATAGGTGCATATACAGAAGAGTGGCATTTGTTCACAACAGTTGCTGAGATTTATGTCCCTGAATCATACTGTTCAGGAGCGACTGCCACAAGCCTCCCTGAGGTAATGAAGCCAAGCCTATTGACTAGGCTAATGAAGGCTTCTGTCTTTGCAAAAGACCCCGATGTCTTGCTACATTTAAGATGGTGCCTGTGCAGGACCACACCTGCCCAGGTTGTGTGTGAATCTGTGGGAAGAATATATACACAGTAAAGTTGCAGGTAGGTTTGCAGTGGCTATTTAATATTGAGAAATGTATTTTTGTAGAATTCATGTCAAGAAAGAAATGGAATTTAAGCTTTCTTTAAAGCTTTTAAAATGTCTCAGGAATTATTTTCTCCATCAAGTCCCTTTTGAAAGTCCATATCAAATTTATGTATTCTAAAATTTGAATATATTAATATTTTTTCAGTATATATTTTAAACAAACTGAGAATGTCTACAATTTTGTATGCCTGTCTTTACAAAACCCTTATTGACTAGCAGAAGCCCATAGATACTTATAAAATAAAAAGACATAACAGGAATAAATAGTTCTAATAGTATGAGATGTGGATTTCACAGAACTATACCCTGTAACGTATTTTATAGAATCATAGAATGTTGTTAGTTAGAAGGGACCCATAAGGATCATTGAGTCCAACTCTTGCCCTAGCATAGGACAACCCCAAGATGCAGACCATGCGTCTGAGGGCATTGTTCAAACGCTTCTTGAATATTGTCAGGCTTGGTGTCGTGTCTACCTCCCTGGGGAGCCTGTTCCAGTGCTCCACCACCCTCTGGATGAAGAACCTTTTTTTAATGTCCAACCTAAACCCCCCCTGACACATCATCCTGCCATTTCCCCTGGTCCTATCATTGGTCACCAGAGAGAAGAGAT
>NW_010325095.1:13055-24891 GCF_000700745.2 Antrostomus carolinensis | reverse complement strand
GCTTAAACAAACCAAGTGCCTCCAGCCTCTCCTCGTACGGCTTCCCCTCTAAGCCCTTCACCAATCCAGTGGCCCTCCTCTGGACACTCTCCAGTAGCTTTATATATACTGTATATATACAACCTTTTTATACTGTGGTGCCCAAAACCACACCCAGTACTTGAGGTGAGGCCGCACCAGTGCAGAGTAGAGTAGGACAATCCCCTCCCTCGACCAGCTCGCTGTGCTGTGCTTGATGCACCCCAGAACACCATCTTGGCTTCCAGGGCACACTGTTGGCTCATGCTCAACTTGCTATCGAGCAGAACCCCCAGGTCCCCCTCTGTAGGGCTGCTCTCCAGCCTCTCATTCCCCAGTCTGTACGTGTGCCCAGGGTTGCATGTCCCAGGTGCAAAATCCAGCACTTGCCCTTATTAAAATTCATATAGTTGGTGATTTCCCAGCTTCTAATTTATCCAGATCTCTCTGCAGGGCCTCTCTGCCCTCAAGAGTGTCCACAGGACCTCCCATTTTGGTGTCATCGGTGAACTTAGGAGTCCTTCAAGTCCTGTATCCAAGTCATTGATGACAACATTAAAGAGCACGAGCCTCAGGATAGATTCCTGTGGGACCCCGCTAGTGGCCAGTTGCCAGCCCAATGTAACCCCATTGACTAGAACTCTTTGAGCCTGACTCTCCCATTTTGGTGTCATCGGTGAACTTAGGAGTCCTTCAAGTCCTGTATCCAAGTCATTGATGACAACATTAAAGAGCACGAGCCTCAGGATGGATTCCTGTGGGACCCCGCTAGTGACCAGTTGCCAGCCCAATGTAACCCCATTGACTAGAACCCTTTGAGCCTGACTCGTCAGCCAATTGCTCACCCATAGCAGTGTGTGTTTGTTCATCTGTATGCTGGACATTTTGTCCAGGAGGATACTGTGAGAGACAGTATCGAAGGCCTCACTGAAGTCCAAAAGGATTACATCGACTGGCTTCCCTTGGTCAACTAGGTGGGTAACCTTATCATAGAAAGAGATTAGGTTTGTCAAGCAGGACTTTCCTCTCATGAACCCGTGTTGGCTGGAACCAATGACTGCATTGTCTTCCAGGTGTTTTTCAATAACTCCCAGAATAATCTTCTCCACAATTTTGCCAGGCACGGAAGAAAGAGGCAGGCCTATAGTTACCAGGGTCTTCCCTGTTGCCCTTCTTGAAGATTGGGACAACATTTGCCAGCTTCCAGTCAACTGGGACCTCTCCAGATTCCCAAGAGTGTTGAAAGATCATTGAGAGAGGACTTGCTATGACGTCTTCCAGCTCTTTAAGAACACGGATGGATCCCATCAGGCCCCATTGACTTATAGGGATCCAGTTCGAGCAGCAAATCCCGCACAAGTTTGGGGCTGGTAGGGAGCTTATCATTCTCACAGTCATGGTTCTCTAGCCCAGGGCTCTGGGGGTTCCTGAGCCCCTCCTCGATGTTGAAGACCGAGGTGAAGAAGGCATTGCCTCTGCTTTGTCTGTGTCCCTGTTTGTGAGGTGACCATGCTCATCAAGTAACAGGCCAATGTTATTCCTGGTCTGCCTTCAGCTATTAATATATTTTAAAAAGCCCTTTTTATTGCCTTTCCCAGTACTAGCCAGCTTTAACTGTAACTGAGCTTTAGCCTCATGGATTTCCTCCCTGCAGTGGCAAACGGCATCTCTGTAGCCCTCCCACGATGCCTGACCTTGCTTCCACTGGCCATACACTGTCTTTTTCCACCTTAGTTCTAGAAGAAGATCCTTGCTCAGCCAAGGCGGCCTTCTGCCTTGCCTGCTTGACTTCCAGCATTTTGGGATTGCCTGCTCCTGTGCTCTTAGCAGGTAGTTCTTAAAAAGTGACCAGCACTGGTGGACTCTAGCACCTTCACAAGCTTTTTCCCAGGGGACCTTACTAAGTCGTTCCCTGAACAACCCCAAGTCTGTTCTCCTCCTGTCTAGAGTTGAGGTCTTGCTGGTAGTTTTCCTCCTGTTACGATAGATTTTGAACTTGACTGCTTCATGGTCACTGTGGTCAAGGCAGCCACCAGATGCCACTTCACCCACAAGACCCTCTCTGTTGACAAGCAACAAGTCAACAAGTTATATCTCACAAAAAAAAAAAAGAAAAGATGAAAGTTGATAAATTTTCTGTATATATTTAGCTCAGACAACTTTCTAATTGTTTCTTAAATTGTTTGAAAAGATATCTACCAAAAATTGCCTCCAGAGGCATCTCATATAACTTGTTACTTCAAAGTAGAAAGCAGAGCAGAATACGGAGCAAAAGACAATACTGGTCATTTTTTCACATAAAACTTTCACCCAGAAATCCAAAGCAAGTAGTAGTATGTCCATTTCACAGATGGAAAAATGCTCAAGCAGGAAGAAGGAGCATTAGCCCAAATTCTTAGCTTTTTATTTCCTTTCCCTGGCTTTCAGCTTGGATGTGTACTTCAATTTGTAGCTGTAGTTTCTACTGAACAGCACACAGTGAAGTCAAATATTAAAGCAGATTAAACAGTGCAAAAAAGGGAAGATTATGAATGGAAGATCTACATTAAACTATGCAAGGGAACACTGCAGAAGACAAGCTTTAAAGGAAGTTTTGATTTTTAGCAGGATAACATTATGAGAAATGAAGGCAAATGCTGTGAATTAATGCAGTGCATTTAACAGGGCTCTGAAAGGCTGTACCCATCTTCATATTTTGACCAGTGAGTGAAATTACAAAATCAAAATCCATGCTTAGCAGAAGATCATCTATTACTTTCCTATCAGCAGAACTTTCCATGCTTCCCTATTAATAGTAATGTCACGTATTCATCACAGACTATGCAATTCTCACGAGTAAAAGCCTTTCCATCTTATAACATTTGGAAGAACAAAACCATCAATACCATGTGTTGCCTGAATGATTCAGTGCAGCTACTCCTTTTACTCAGTAGAAGTCAGTAGCTTCATCACAATGAAAAGGGAAAAAATAACTATTGACAGGCTGAACATGTACACTAGAAGTTATACACTTATAGCCTACTAATGAAAACAGAGACCTTGCCACAGGTTTTGAGAGAAGCAGAAGCAGACCTGAACTGTTTTAACTGGAACAATAAAAAGAACGAATACCAAACTATCACTTATATTCATATATTCTATTTCACATCTCATATTTCAGGTTCTTGTCCTTTTACTTAAAATATTTCCACTGTTCTAGTTTTTCTTCTCCTTCTTTCTTTTATAACTACTTTGTCTGGACATGTTGAACAAGTTATTCTTATCTGTTGACTTCAGTCTATTAGGCAAATTCTGAACTTGCCAAAACGACTCATACAGATTGAGCTAGATAACATGTCTGGTATCATATTTTTCAGAATACTTATATTACACACGTAATCACACACAAACTGTGATTTAATTTTCCCAATATATTAACTTTAATATGGTTTCCAAATTCAAATTTTCTACAAAAGCATATGCTGTTTAATCTACCGATCTTTATGTCAAGCAACTTCGAGTACAAAAAGAGTATTGTATATATTTTATATCATATCAGAACCAACTGGCTTGAAAATTTCTCTAGGGAGAAATGAGGAAAAAAAATCCCTTGAAATAAAATTATTCTTGTATGATTCCTAATGAAGAATCTTTCCTAATGATCTCATAACTAGGTCATACTATTTCTGAAATGATAAGCCTATACACTCAGCTTTGCAAGCAGTAGAAATCTAAGCCAAAGGTAGTAAATCTTCAGCCCCAAAAGCTGAAAACCTGAATGAACCATTACAATAAAACTACACTTGCAGGAATGAGGGAAGAATATAGGACGTCTTTCATCTTTTAATACCTAGAATTGAAAGAAGAATTGCTCTTTTCATACCACAACTTGTATTTCAAAAGTTAAAATACTGTCAGGGCAAGCAGAATGTGGTCAAAAGTCCCAACAGGTAGTTACTGCTATGCATTTAACACACCAGTTCAGATAGTAGAATATTCTGGGTTTTTAGGAAGAAAAAAAAAAAAAAAAAAGCCCAATATATGCTTCCTTTCACACATAAAATTTCCATGTAATTAAGCTTGAAAGATTTTTTTATTATTATTTATTCTTTTACCCCTCTATTTCTGTAAAATGCAGTACATTTCCGTCTTACAACATTTGGAAGAACAAAACTATCAATACCATGTGTTGCCTGAATGATTCAGTGCAGCTACTCCTTTCTGTTTCCAGCCAAATCAAAGCAACCTCAGGAAGAAAAAGCAGCTTTGGCAACACCCAGATAAACTACATCCACAGACAGAGAAAGCAACTGTGGCTCCTCAAACACAAATTCAGCTCAGAAAAGGGTTGCCTCTGCAACCCAGTTTGTAATTTCTAGATCTTCTAAGTATTACGAAAGAAAGTCCTGTCTAATCCCCAAATTGCCAATTTTTTCCTAATTAATAAACTAGAAAGTACTTCAGCCTCCCCCAAAATCCAAATCTTCCACTTTTCACTGCAAATACATCTTCCATTTTGAAATTCAGATTCTCCTACTATTTGAAGTCTTTTGGAGTTCTTTGTGGGTATTGCTTAGACTTAGTTTCTCCTTATTCTTAACCTTCCTTCCATCCTCCCTCCTGCTATGTTTTATATACCTGCAGACAAGACTGGAAAGGCACTGTACTGTTGAGATTTTCAGCCTGAAATACTTCTGCAAGGCTACACCTTCTACTGAGGCATGCATGCAGCTTGATAGCGTGCCCTTAACAATAGCAGTTATTAGGAACTATATTGCAAGTGCTTATTTTCAGTTAACACTCTGCCTAAGCTCTTGTAAAACTGTTAAGTTATAAATCACTGCACTCTGTTATTCTAAAAAAGTGGTAGCACACAATTAGCAATATAATTATAGAACTATTGCGCTACACAAATTATACAGTCAGGCCCCCAACACACATAGCTGCAGGGCCCCAGTGCAGCCAGGAGAGTGTTTTTCTTCTAAAGAAACAGATGTGTCAAGATGGACTAGAAAGCTTTTTCCAGATGCACGATCTTATGATCTTAGGGCTTTTCTCCTTTTTTTTTTTTTTTTTTTTTTTTTTTTTTTGCTATAATTTTTTTTTTTTTTTTTTTTTTTACTTTTGCTTCCAAATCTCTTTTATCTTTTGAAATGTCTTCTCTAAGAAAACATACAAGTCAAGATATGATTAACAGGTAGCTGAAGGCAGTGAAGTTCAGATTAAGACTCCAAAATTTAGCAAGCCTAGCTTACATCTTGAAGAGAGGATGCTTGTGTAGTACTCGGCTGAGACAAGATGTGAGTACATGCCAGAAAATGCTGGCAGCCCATCATTATAGAAGGAAGCTGAAGGCCAGCTTGCTTCTTCTCTGAGAAGAAATCTCTCTGAACATAGAATATGTGCAACCTGCTCCGAAGAACAGTGGAGTGATTTGCCGACACCAGTGCTTCAGCTAAGGACCCCACTTTCCCCAGAGCAGGCCCCACCAAGCCTGCCTGCTGTAAGACAATAAAGTACAGCACTTTTCCCAAAAGTTTAGTCAAGCCTCATTAACTGAAAAGGGTCTTGAGACAAACTGTTGGCTATTTTATATACATGTATAGTTAAAATGAGCAGTAGCACCTGACTTCTATTTAGAGGAACATGAACGCAGGTAGGCAGACAAATTAATCCACAGACCTACAAGAAAAGTCAGAAGTTGGTCACCTTTCACAAAGTGTGACATTTCCGGGAAGGTATCAGGATCACCTGAGTTATTTGTTCACCCAAAACTGTTTGACACACAAACATAGCCCTAATCACCATTTTAACACAGTAGCAAATCTTTCTGAAACATGATCCAGTCTTTCCATTTATGAGAGGGCATGGGGGAAAAAATAGTAATCCTTTCCCTTTTTTGCCCTCACATGGTCAGGCAGCTGCTGAAATCTATGCTCTAATAATAAAAGAGGGGGAGTCACCAGGATGGGTTTGCATTCTCCAAGAGCAAAAAACAAAAGCAGCAGCTGCTGTGTCCCAAGCACCTTTGGTAACTCCCCTTTTGAGACACAATGATGTCTTGGGGGGGCTTGAGACAGGGGAGAGACAGCAAAAGGAAGCTGTGCAAAATAAACAGTATTGCAAACATGTCTAGGGAGAAAACAGGTTTAAATGAAGCAGGATTTCCAGGATGCAGTGGCCTATGGATCTGCTTCTGTCAGAAGGTATCCTGTCTGGGTTCAGTTTTTGACGTAGCTGCATGTTGTAATTAGTCTGATAGCTGGGCACTTATTTTAATGAGTAGCAAAGCAACTGCTGGAGTTGCCTATAGCTGGACTGGTGTGTCAGCCCATAAATTACAGTTCTATTGCCTACACTTTGGAGTTATACGTCCTAAAGACCTTTCTCTGCAATTTGCTAATTATTGTAATTTTGATAATTTTATATGGCCACCTTTTAATGAAACAAAAAATATATTGAAGAGTTTTACTAGTTTAAACTGGCTCAGTAGTTTAAAAGAAAAGCATTTAGCACTTCCACTGTGCTTTTCAACGTGTGAGTGCTGAATGAACAAGCGGGTATTCAACTGTTCATTTAGCTGACTGCTCTGCAGAGAAATGGCAGTTTCACAGAAATGCATATACACAGATTAAGAGATAATTTTATTAAAAGGAAGTAAATTCTCAAACTGCTCCTCTTCCAGATGTTTGCTATTTTTTTCTCATCATTTTTGCTAATACCTGAAGAAAAGCGGCTTCCTCTAGTGGCTCTCCCTGGCAGTCCCTGCAGAACAGTGCACACACAGCCCTGATCTCACAGTGAGCCCCTGGATGAAGAGCTCAGGAATCTGCTCTTTTCCATCAAACCCTCGACGACCTTCAGCTGCTCTCACTTTCTGCAGTTGGACCTTTCATCACTCCAGCACCGCCCGCGTATATGCGGACCCCGACTGATGGAAGAATACATGTCATGGGACCCAAAGAGAGATTTGAGAGAGGATAGCACTGTGTTTCAGCTATGGACATCTATTTAAAAAAGCCAACCCTAGCCTGCTCCAGTCACTTGTACTGTGACTTCCTAGTTAAACCTTATCAGCTTTACCAGGATCCAAAATAGAAAACACTACCCTCGCTAACACAAGTGCCTTAGCACTCTGGGGTGTTGAGCTGTTACTCCATCACTGTCGAGGGGTCAGGCAGCAAGACCAAGTTTTCCAGTGAGCAAATCTAGATGCACTGCCTGTACCACCACCACAGATACCTTGGCATCTGCTTTCTTCCTCTGGCTTTCAGGTTCTCAAATATTTATCAAATTAAACGTCAATAGTACAAGGCTTTGTGTCTAGAACAATGAAAGAAAAGCACATCATTGAACATCTATATCCAGAGCTAATTCCCTCTTAATTAACACCTCACCACTCTCTCCCCTCATCAAAAAACTAGCAAGGAACTGACGTCCTGCTCTTGCCAATTCTCATTAAATTATCTGGAAGCTCATACCAGATTATCACAGTGGCTCCATCTGGTCATATAAACCGCTCTCTCCCAGTCCTTGCCCTCTGGATTATTTGTCTGTTCCTACTGTGGGAAGAGAGGCAGGCCACCTCACATGACTGTGGTACAGTGCCTGGTGGAATGGTGCCCAGCATCGACATACCTGCAAACACTACCCTAATAAACACCCGCAGTCCCAACTCCCTGACACCCAGCACTGGGTACCAGGTCGAGCGGTCAAACCCTACCCAGCACTGCCAAACACAACCAGAGCCTTCTGTGACTCCCAGTTCTTCAAGTCCTTTTCAGCATTTATCTAAGCATCCTAAGGGAATCCCTTTGAGGAAATAGTTATTCATAATCATTATTACTTTCCTTTTACAAAATTCCAGCATAGAACTACGGATGCATAGTAGTTACAAAGCCAGCAAAAAGCAGGGATGGATATTCCATATCAGCAGGAGGGATGCTACTTCTGTGTTTAGTTAAGAACTGCCCCCAAGATTAGGGGAGAAAAGGCATGATCAGGATCACATAAACATCTAAACCCAGGTATCTTCCCTGAGCTTGGATTGCAAGCTGGTACGCGAGCCATGATCTCATCCAACTGAGAGGGAGTGATGGTGACAGAAGGAAGGACAGCGACAGGGAAGGTTTGCTCTACACCTTTCTAGTTCCCACTAGAGTAGGTTTTCTAGTCTTTCCTTGTAGAGCAGAGATTAAAGGATATATTACAAATCATATAATCGTTATATGAAGAAATCCCAATCCTTCCTGCTGCCCTCTGTAAGCACTTTAACTCCATGAGCAGTAACAGTAAAAAAACCCCTTAGAACTGCAGAGTGTTGTTTGCTTTTCACACTGCACCTCAGTAAAGATTACTCATTGTCAAGATTAATACTAACCAAACCAGACTATTTAGTTGTAAATTAGAAAAAATGGCCATTGTCTGCAAAAGGCTTTGTAACTTTCTCCTGTGTGTCCTTTCTCACGCAGAACTTGAGCTGCTACGTGCCTGGCCCTGTGAGCCTGGGGATAGCCAGTAAAATCCCCACGGCTGGCTGCTGTGCAGGCATGGGAATGCAGGAGAGCTCTGTGGGTCCTGATGAGTTAGTTAGAAAAATAAACCTGGTGAACAGTGATTTCTGGGTTTGCCATGCATTATACTATTCCTGGTGAAAAACTTTTTTTCCCCCCCACTAATTACTCTGAAACTCGCTACTTTGAGATTTTATTTCAAAATAACAAAGCTGAGAAACACTTTACTATTAGTCTTCCTAATTAATTAAATGCAGTAGAAATCCTACTTATATTGGAAAATTTGGCCAACAAACTAAATAGAAGGAGCTGCCAAAACTATATCTACCTTTCAAAATCATTAATCGCTCATACACACTGAAAAAAATAAAAATTAAAAAAATTGCTTGGATCTTAAATTCTCTCTTCCTAGCTTGTATCTTCAGTCTGCAACATTAGATATGAAGAAAAAACCAAACTAACTCCTCTGCCCTCTGTCCCCTCCCAGATTTCATTGTTATTTATTAAAACAGAGTATAAGCAAAACCACACTGAATACTCTTGAGCTTAGATTTTATTAAGAGGACCTGAAAGATAAAATTTATTCAAAACACTGAAGACAAATCCACACAGTAATCTGTCAGAATCTCTCCAGCCCAAACCCAGAAACACACATGAATTAATTTTTTTTTAATAAGTTTTTGAAGAAATGGATTAAAGTTACATTGCATGGCCTCTCGTTCCCATCTTTGCTGGATATGGGCCCAAGTCAAGACTGTAGGTCCAAGCAAGCCCTCACCTGTAGTGCGGTGAGGACTTAACTCCTTAGGAAACCTCAGTGACCTAACCTTTGAAAATTATCACTTTGCATCTAAACTTGTACTTTGAACTCACGTTTCGCATCACTAATCTACCAGACTAGCATCAGACCGTGCAAGAGGATGGTTTCAATGATTTTTTCAGTCAAGAGGGCTAGCTTTTGCCATTGGACATAAATGCCTATGAAACAGGGATTAACAAATGCTGCTGCTGGTGGTTAACATCAAATCAGCCATTTTGCATCATTAAATCTTTTTTTTTTCCAAACTGAGAAGGAAAAACAGTTAAGAGGGTGTCTCAAAAGCATAAATATAAGCTAATTTTGAGTAAGAGAGAGAAAAACAGATGAAAATGCCTAGTTATATGAAGGAAATTATTTTTTAAATTGTTGATGATTTCTAAAGAGTCTGATAACTTCTCTTCAAAGTTTTCACCCTCTTCCTCTCCTACTTTAAGAGTAATCTAGAGATCTCAGAAACAAATTTTAGAAATTTATAGAAAGCTCACTTTTCAACTCAAGCCTGGAGGGAGACGGATTTTCCTTTAATATTTTTGTGACTTCTTTCTTTCTATGAAAAAAATGCCAAATATTCACATCCCATATTAGTTACTGGCATTTGAAGTTCATCTGTGAATTGGTGTCATGTCTAACAATATATGAAGGAAGAAATTTGCCCTGAAGAAGTTCAACTGAAGTGTACAAAAACAGATTAATTTAAAGCTCTGATATGAATATTCCAGAAGCTGTATGTTTTTATATGAAAGCGAGACCTTAATGCCATAAAATATGATTAATTTATTTGTTTGCTCTGTCATGGCCCCTCCAATTTTTCAAAACTAGTTTGTAAAACCATTTTGTGACTGGACAAATTAATTTATTCCAATTACATGAGAAAAGCACAAGAGTGAGAGCTGTGCTGACATAATATATTCCTTTAAAATGTCAAAGAAAACTGCCTGACTGAAATTCACAACTCACAGGAAAGAAAAGGAAAAAAAAAAAAAAAAAAGAAGTTGTAAGGAGGGAATGATATCTGCAGCAGGACTTAAGACGAATGAGTTCCAGTGGGAAAATAAAAGAACACTTCTTTTCTAAAGAGAAACTAAATCAGAGTAATTTGCTTTGATGTTGATGGGAAATTACTGTATGCTTTGAAAAACAGGGACCTAATAGTCTGCTATTTGACTGGAATTGCAATAGCTTGCATGAGAGGAGAGAGGTGTGTGCGAGAAGAGAGGATGGGCAGAAGGGGTCATACATGATAAAGCGGAGACAGGATTGTAAAAGCAGAGACAGGATTGCCCCCAGTGATGTAAAAAGGAAACAGAGAGTGGAGGTTCAAACCAGTTACCCGCTGGATTTCATGGCTATGTTTATAGCACTTTGTAGAGATTATTTATTTGGAGTTAATTAAAAAATTCTTCTCCGAGGGGAAAAAAAAAGCAGATGCAAAATTAATGTCTCTATAGAGACTGAAGTGGCCCATTTGGAGTTTCAAAGGCAGGAAATTCATGAAAACTATCATACAGTGGAACCATCAAGCATTCAGTAATATCAGCCACTTAAGGAAAATGCTCGATATCTCAGAGGCAGAGTCTGCCACTGACTGCTACTCACATTTAATGGTAACTTATTCAACAATTCATGTCCATGCACTCAACTGGAATACCCAGTACATGAGGCGCTGTTACTGAAAATGTTCCCTTTATTACTACATTATATTACTAACTACTATAACCAAGAGTAGCAGAGTGTACAATACACACTCAAAACACAATCCTGTTGCCAAGCTTAATATCTATGACATATGGTATTCTGCCCTCTATTACACATAGGGATGGACTAACAAAAAAAGTGATGATGTGCCCCATATTTGTTATTTGTGCTGTATCTCAAGGCACAGCATGTTCCAGTATATATAAGAAGTGCTGTCAGATGCAAGATGCTAATGGCACCACTTCTCAGTGCAAGACTCTTACTTTGGGATGATCTTGGAGTCTCTCTGGTAATTCCATTCTTGAAGGAAGGAGGAGTATCTGTCAGAACTAAGCCCATATTTTGCTGATTTAGTGGAAGCAGGCTATGAATTCTTTTAGCAAACCCTTTACACTACCTGTACACTTCTTTATGTTGATCTACCACCTCCATGGGAACAGTGTACCCTAAGCTTACCAGCATCACCTTCACTAACTTCAACCCAGGTTTAAGGACAAATGCATCAGCGTTTTTAGCAGGACTGTCTACTTCACAAGATTTAAAGAAGGAGTTTTGGATACACGCACAGAAAGAAAAGATAAATGAGTAAATAATAACTCAAAGAAAATCTTCAGCCATACTTAAGAAAGCTCCTGCCTGGCTATTTCAGCTCCACTCTGCAAGAACTCCTATCTTGCCTCTCCTTGCTGTAGGTCTTGGAATCTTGAATTCAGAGAGACATCCCTACCTCCCCAGCTGCCTCCTATATTCTGGAGTCAAATTTTCTGGCTGATTCAAGTGCCCCTTGACAATCTAGCTCAGATTTTCTGAC
>NW_010325095.1:0-13031 GCF_000700745.2 Antrostomus carolinensis | reverse complement strand
TCAGCAGGATTTCTCCAGTCCCAGTTTGCACATAGACATCCACATGATCTAAATGTGAACACTGATGGGACTAGTCCACTTATGTGTTTAAAGTCTCTCTCCTACTCTCCCTAGTCAGCCCTGCTCTCTGACTGCCTCCATCCAGTCCGGATTACTCCTTTGGTCCACTAGAGATTACTAAAACACTCATATTAAATGTCATACAATACATACATTTTGTCAAGCTTGTGATCTGGATTCCTTTCCAACTTTCTGTGGAGACCACACAATGCGTTCAAATATATGGGAAACACTCTAAGAAGCTAAGAAGTCCAGCTCCACACGACCACACCGAAGATCTATTTAATTCAGTAGCTGATTTCTAAGTAGTGAATATTTTGGAACAAAGTAAGAAAAAAGGGCAAGCAGACAGGGATTTTTTCCTTGTATATTCTACCAGTTTCTGGCACTGCACAGTCTAGGCCTTCCTGAGCCAACAGTTGCATCAGCATCCTAATGTTTAATAGGCCTGGGTGGGGTTTTCTTCCATGAACTTCTCTCATTGCCGTGCCTGGAAATGCTAGAAAGGCGAGCTCTCCCCTAGCCATTTGCTTTTACTGGGGTTCCCATGACAGAGAAGGCAGTGAAACCCCTAAGACGTTTCAGCACTTCAGAAGATAAGTACCTGGAAGACAGACAGCTGGCTCAGCTTCAGTCTGGATGAGAGCTCCGTGGTGCTGCTAGATGGAAGAAAGCCTTTCAAGGGTAAGCCACAAGCCTGGAATTAGATTTTAACTAAATGCATCTGCCAGTCTGTGTTTACAAACCACTGCACATTCGAAGCAGCATTCTTAGCTGCCAGACACCCAATCAACAGCACCCAAAACCTTTACCTAACAAGCAGATACATCATTTCGGAGCACAAGCAGGAGTGGCCAACGTCACCCTTTCATTACACCAGAGCTGAGCTCAGTAGAGGGACCAGTCATTAGTTTCATCCAGCCTCTAACATGTAAGGTTAAGGGTGTTGTGTTAAACAGTCTAATGTTAACAGGGGTGTAATATACAGGATTAAGTACCAACTGCAAAGTTGTTTCAAGAAGTGGGCAGCATGAGCTTGTATTTAAAGATCCATCTGATCCAGCTACCTAAGACAGTTCCAACTGACCCAAACCTGGCACTCTGCAGATCTCAAGGCAGAATACGCTGCCTGTGGCTTCCTCCATCAGTAGGAAGGAATCGGAGTATCTGCATTTATACAGCAAGATTCAGATTTGTAAACAAACACACAGCACAAACAATAAATGAGACAGCCCTGAAGGGAAAGGAGCAAACAAATTCCTTCCTCCTGAGAAGATAAGTCTATGTGGGACCCATTCAGGGAAGGAAGGTGCATCTTTCCCTCTGTGTAGCTGCAAAGACCTTTGTGACCATACAACAAGCCCATAGATGGATTTAGCAGGTCATGAAAATCCACTACAAGTATATCCTCATATTTCTGATGAAAACTTCTCTCTTAAGGCATGCACCTTTTGGGAACCATGGTGGCACCTAGACACCCACAGAGAGATATTTTCAAGTCACTGTGTGACCACAAGCCAGAGTCCCTGGAGAGCTCAATCTTAGGTTCTAACAAGACAAAAGTGGAAGAGAAGTCAGGGGCACTGAAGGACTTGCCTAGAGTCACAAAGGCTCAAAATCATAGAGAAGAAAAGCAACCCTGCTTCTCCTGAATCAGAGGCTAGTTCCTAACATATGCAGTCCCAGGCTCTGCAAAAAATCCAAGCCATATGAAGGACAAAGGATTGGTATAAAACCTGAGATAAATGAAGATAAACCATGGACAATACTGGAAAGAGTAAAGTAGATGTTCATGGCATAAACTCAACAGCACCAAGAAAATCACAGAGAAGAATTTCTATTAGCACAAATAGATTAAATTGATACATTTTTGCACAACTCTTCTCCAAGAACAATTCCTTGAGCACATGCTGTAATGCAAACCAAATGCAAAGAGAAATTGTCAGACAAAAGCCTGTAGAAAACACATGCATACATATATAAATAAACATACGTACATATATTTAAAGGAATATTCGAGAGGTATCTCCTGGAAATCACATTTGAACTCTTCTTTACAGGCTAAACTTCTTTGTTTTGAGGTCAAGACTCAAAAAAAGCTATGCTGTGAAAAGCAAACAAAGAACTCTCACGTAATATTTGATTTCATGGATAGTTTTAATTTTATTTTCAGTCTTTTCACACTCCTGCTGGATGGGTGCATTGTCCTCCTAGCATTTATTCAACAACAAAATAGCCTAAAATAGCGTTTAGCTGCATACCAGAAATTGGGTGGAGTGCTCACCCATCTTTCAGCTTAGCGTTCAAATATTTGCAGAAGGAACCATTTGTTTGTATATATGGAAATTAAAATCCTAACATACAGTAGGAGACTGTACAATATGCTCAGCCATAGAGAAGTGGTCTTTGTAGCAGGATCCAACCAATTGCAGGAGATGGCTCACTTTTCAAAGCACCAAGAGAGAACGGTTATAAATGGTGTGGATTGCTGCTGTTTACACCTGAGTCTCCTAAGACCACCACCCTTTGCCAGGTTTGCTAACGGTACTGCTGGAGCAAGGAGGAAGACCAAGAGACCAGATTAACTCTTCTTTCTGGTGATTTACCATCGAAGTAATGCCAGTGGCTTCTCCAGTATGCACCATTATGAGATACTGAAGCCCTGGAAGATACTGGATAAATAAATCCATTCAGGATTATATTGGGAACACCACATTTCCATCTGAAAGAATAAAATTGCTGATGAAGGTGGTCACAAAAGGGCTGACCCTGCACTCCTCAAGCTCTACTTCATATCAAAGGGCTTTGGAGAGTGGCAATGCAAGAATGGATCCCAAGTGCAACCAATTATTTTCCAGTGATGGAAACTTTAAGCCTAATCCAAAAAAAGCACAGAGAGAGACACTGGTTTGGAACAAACTCTTGTACCACATCACCCCCCTACATACAAATTATTGCAGTGCCCTTATGGATATTTTTAATTCTCTTGTTATATAAAAACATATACATTCAGGAAAAATGGGAGGAAGATCCTCATTTTAGAGAAAGCATGCTGATTCCCAAAAGACTGGAAATGCACTCCAAGAGTAATTTGTCTTAATGTAAATCTAAGCCATGGCTATTTTTGATGCAGTGATTGAACTCATAACTTATAGAATGAAATAGAAACATTTGTCAAGAGCTGCAAACCAATTGTTGAAAGGCGTGCATTTGTCATGGGATGTTAAATATAAATTTACACGAGTGCAGAAGGTTTTGCTATGATGAGCCCTTTACAGAAATAGTTAATTAATGCTCAATTCAAACTTCATTCATGGCAATTAGTAAAGCCCATCTTAGTAAAGTGTCTTTAGCAGCCAATATTTGTCATCTGGAGAATGGAACAAATCACATAAACCCAGTTATGAATACAGGAGTGATTTAGAGTTTATGAATAATACAAAGAACAAACCTGTTTTCTGTCTCTTCAAGTAATCATTGTAATTTGCAGATTGCAATGCAAAATGAGATGGAGCACAATGATTAATCTGTGAGCCACAGAATAACTACTATACATACAACAGATGTCTGCTGTGACAAGGGGCACATTACCTCCATGTTTACATTAAGAAAGAAGAGGGACTCAACGGTTTTATATGGGAGAGTTGTGGGAAAGATCTCAGAAAGCCCCCTACGAGAAGGTGGGGAATTATAAATATTTGCAAGTGTTTATTCAGGTGCCAAGTACAGTACTCTGGTGAAACATGGCCTGAATGCAAAGGGGAGTAAGGGGGAAAACATCTGATCTAAATGTTACTGGATTCATTTCACTGATACGGATATTGACTCAGTTCATCTCACTTGGCCGACAGCAGCCCTGAGCCAAAACCTGAATGTTCATTAACATCAGCTGTACAGATGACAGGATTTTTTTTCAAGATAAAAATCTTGCTGGATAAAGAATACTATTAAAGGGAGTTACTTCTGAATAATTAGAAACACAGGAAGCAGTCTATCTTCATAAAGGTGGGTGGATGTCAAGCTCTTTAGAGAGATGGCATCAGGTATGCTTCCACTTTCCTTCTGCTAAGCTTTGGCTTTGGCAGAAGCTGATGTCTTCTCCCATGACCATCACCAGCTGGCACCACTAGTGCAGGTTCTTCAAGGAACATGGGAAGTCTGGCTGCCTTTGCCAGGACGGCAAGAGGAAGGTGGGCAGTACCACTGCCTTTGAACGAGCTGCTGCAAGGATTTGGTGCCAGCTCTCATTGCATTGTTTGGGCCTTCTTTGACTTCTGATGGGAGAATATAAGTATTGCTGCCTTAAACAACAACAAAAAAAACCCCCAAAACAAACAAAAAACCCAGCAAAGCAAACAGTAATAAAAGGTAGGACTCAGCTAAAGTCACCTATGTATGACTATATGTAGGTGTCTCCATATGAGCTGGGTGCTTTCTAGCTCCCTCTAGGTCTTTGCTAGGTCCCATCATTCTCAAATCACCTCATCTAGAAGTGTGGAGTTGTAAATGATCTGAACAGCTCTCTAATCTCTGTTGAGCACATTTTGCCTGCATGGGGACACCTACACAGGAAATCTAAATGTCAATGTCCTAATTTACAAACTGAATATACCTAAATTTTGTCTGTACGAAAGAGAAACTGAAAACTAAGATACAGTGCTGCTGTTCACTGAGATGGACCTTCCCTTCTCACATGTACCTCTGAGCATTCAGAGAGACTGAAGGTTTGGGGGTCCTACCAGTGCTTATATCCAGTGATCACAGCATGGGGTACTCATATCCATTCTCCTCTCTGAAAATTGATCCCATCATATAAAAAAATGAGGAAGTCACAACTGGCTGTTTCTCTCCTCTGTTTAACAGCTTTGAGCAGTCCAAACAACACACACTTCACTCCAAAATCTTGCTGCTTAGGTTTGCCCCCTAATGAGAAATAGCTCCAGAGCCCATCAAATCAGCTCCCTTTCTTCCCAACCATTGCCTGCAGGGAGGGGGAGGGCTACGAAGAGAATTATTTCAGAACACATGCAGCTCTATTTTCCCCCAGGGACACCAGCAGGAAATGATCCCAATTAATTTGTCCTTAGGAACGCTGTCATTTGTACCGACACAGGAAAATCATAGGACCATCATCAGCTGATGGTTTCTTCACCCACTGCTCTAGGTGGCTGGTAAGAATTATTTTGCTAAGTGATGATAAACAGAAAAGGAAAGGAAGAAAAAAAAAAAAAAAAGAAGTTAAACTCCAATCTGATACACCCTGAGGCTCTTAAAAGCCTGGCAAGGAAGCAGAATAGCAACTGAGTAGCTTGGTATGCACAGTGTTGATTAGCTCTGCTTTTCTTACCATTGATGGCGTCAACTTCCAATTTCATTTTAAACCACTTCCAGAACAACTCAGAATAAAAAAAAAAATCATTTTATGTTACAGTTTCACAAGAAAACAGGAATTGATAATGTCCAACAGGGGGGAAAAAAAAAAAAAAAAATCTTCACTCTAGTTGAGCAGAGTAACTCATTGACTAACTAGCTAAGCATGCTGTATATTTGGGCACAAAAGACATGTTTTTGAAATCCCAACTGACTTCAAAAGTAACAGAATCAGGTCTTTCAGAAAACAACCTATCAAATATATACTCACTAAAACCCACAGGCACAAGCGTAACTGCATTTCAGAGTGGCTATTGGTACAAAACTGCAGTATCACCCGGCAGCAAAGCAATGTTTGGCTCACTCTCCATTGAAGAAAACTGAGAAATGCTGTACATATAAGACCTGTAGTATCTGATGCCTGCCAGTTCTCTCCATGCTTCTAAAATACCATTTTCAACTGAGACTTGGCAATCTTATGTATATGTAAACAGTCCCAAATT
Organism: Antrostomus carolinensis; assembly: GCF_000700745.2. Classification (NCBI taxonomy): domain Eukaryota; kingdom Metazoa; phylum Chordata; class Aves; order Caprimulgiformes; family Caprimulgidae; genus Antrostomus; species Antrostomus carolinensis. Next base: position 7,098 of record NW_010325095.1, on the reverse strand, counting down.
ATATGCAGTGCAAAATGTGCCAGGATTAGAAAACAAAGTATTACTGAGAATGGCTTTTTCCTACAAAATAGAAGTTATTTTTTAAGGGTTCCCTCAAACAGAAACTGGAAGTGCAACTATAAACTCCGAATCCAATCTCATCTCTAGTAAGAAGCCATTGGTCCCGCAATGTCACAGTAGTAACTATTAAAATTCTCTTTACTACAGATTATCATCACAGGAGGCAGGAAAAGAGACCCATGACAGTCAACTCTTCCGTTTCACCTCTGGACATCCCACATGCATCAGAAGTCAGAATATGAGGCAAAGTGAGAAAATAAAATCTCGTACAGGAGATTTAAAATAATACAAAGGTGGATTCCTTTGGAGAGGAAAGAAGCATCTCAGGCCAACCGACTTGAGCAGGCACCGAAGGGAAAGCGAGCCACGCTACTGTGGAACATGCAGGAGCCCTGTCAGATGAGCCAAGTGCCTAGAGAATGTATAGGATTTCAGGAGGACCTAGGTTTGTCTTCTACTCTGACTTTCATATGATACAATTAACAGAATGTCTTGCAGCAAAAACAAGACCGTGTTTGCTACAGGAACTCCTCAGTGTAGTTAAAATAACAGACTAGTCAGAGGAATTCAACAATCCCACTTATTCTCTGATTTATCTGCTCTGCCTGAGACTGTGAAGAGGTGAGAGGGAGAGCAAAGCAGGATATAAGCAAGGTATGGAGTACTGTGGTCTCCTATCATACTACTCTGATGGCTTACTATAACCTTTACCAAGACTGCGGACACAAAAAATACCTTCCAAAATCCAAAACAAACACAACAGATGAACCTGAGGAAAAGCAGCATGAAAACTAAACTTAAGATAAATAATTTGCAAAGAAACATCAAGGAAAAAAACCCAAACTCTTCTACAGGATGTCAGCTTCCTGACCCACTTCAGCCCTAACTCATTTTATTTTTCATAGGAAGAACACAGAAAGCAGCAGGCTGAAAAACAGGGAAAGAAGGAAGCAAATACAGATGCCATTTTGCAGCTGCACCGGTCTGGCGCAGGCATTTGTACTGAAGCTAAAGGGTATAAAGAGCTTTCAGATCAGAAAACTAGCCTCTTCTGCACAGCTGTGAGAAGCTACAGATGCTGCCAACCAGTTGCAAGGGCAATGCTGACTGAGGATGTTCACATGTAATTGGAGAAAGGCTTCTAATCATCTACAAAGCAAAGCTATGGAGCAGCCTTTCAAAAAAAGTGGGACTAGAACTCCAGTCCATAAAGACAAATTTCTCAGATGTAGATGACGTGGCTGTCTTGGTCAGCAGTGGGCTGGACTAGGTGATTCAGGAGGTCTTTTCTAATCCATATCTGTATGTCTCCACGTAATGAACAAAATGAAAGATGGCAATTGAGACACAAAGGTCACGCATCACCCATCGCCTCCCAGATTTTTCTGCTGAGGTGATCTGTTCACTTGCATGTAAGTAAACAAAAGAGATCCAGAAGGGAATAAGATAAGGTCATTCCTGCAAGCCAGCAGCAACAGTAGGGAGCTGAAACATCAAAATTTTGATCTAAAATAGTTACATGGTTAGCAAAGTTTAATTTTCATTCATGATGCTACTTTTCCAGAACATCAAAATTCATTAAGTCACAAAGTCAAAATTTGCCTTGAGAAGTGCTTACCAAGCCACAAACAGTCCCATCAGCAGTAGGATCGGGGTACCCAACATTGTGACACTGAGCCAGAAGCCCGAGTCTGAATTCTGGTGTTCAGCTTGGTCCTTCAAATCTTGGCACTGCATGAGAAAGGCACTCCAACTCTAATGCTTGTACCAGCCCAGCCACTTCTATGCCCTTCCCACAGGCACATTCCTCCCTCCGACAAATTTGGTTTGGTGGTAATACTTAGATTAAACTGATCCATCTGGAAGTGATCCAGTTCTAATCAACACTATTATAAGAAAACCCCACTTTCCCCTCCACTGCTAAAAGTAAGCCTTAGTCTCCCAGATCATTCAGCATTAATGAACTCAGATCCATTTTATGTAGCTATTCACGTATGGTCAGACAAAATGGAAAAAACAACTGCTGTCTTCCAACACATTAAAAAGATTCAAAACAGTTCAATCCCAATCATCACATTTGAAAATATGTTCACCACACTTGCAAAAATTTAGGACCACCTTTTATTTAATTATTTCCAGGAAATAATGGAAGATTTCTATTAAACATTAAATCCCAAGACCACTGTTAGCGGAATGCGCAATGTATGAGATCCTGGTTTAATACAGCTTTCAGGAGTTACATTTTCACCATGCCTCAAGACGTAGTTTGAAACAAATGTCTGGTTATTAGTTGAACCCATTACTACAAAAGTGAGCAATACTGTAGCGACAGAACATGTGAACAGCTGAAAGAAATACAGAATCATGAATCCTAAGCAAATAAAAACCTTTTATAAAGGAAACATTCCAAAATATATTTCCAAACAATGGCTGACTGCAACCAAGTAATTCACACCCCGTTGTGAAACAAACATTAATAATTTCTAGCAGACACTAGGGCTCAGAAGCAAACAATGATCTCCCCTTCTCCCTCCCTCCACTTCTAGGCTGTTTTACCAAAAAATGTGATTAAAAGTAGCATATATGAAGTCAAAGAACCGACCTCACTTGCAGCTCTAAGGGGAGAGTAGCTCAGTAAAGGTATGTTTTCCTCAAGTGCTATTTCTAGCAGAAGGCTCTTAAAAAAAAGAAAAAAATCAATCCACAGGCTTCAAAGCCAGCTTAACACTTACAAAAAAACCCACTTTCTATCAAAAGTATTTTTGGCATGAGCTTTGGCTATTGTTTTCAGCATTCCTTCTTCCGAAGGCTGGTATGCTGTAACAGAGTGGTTACAAGGGCAGAAATCACACAGGTGACAGTGGCTGTTCACATTAATTTTGCAGTTCCTTGGACTTGCAAGGAGCTCAAGGAACAGAGTGGGGACAATGTTCACATATGCTGTGTGTTAAAATAGCCACCAGTTTTGCTTAATATGACTTTGCACCTCAATGCAATTAATATTTTCATATAGAAACTATAGAGCAAATTTTATCCTTAGTCAATGAATGCTTTAAGTTGTTGAAGTTACTCTAATAAAACTTGGTACGTTAAAAGTGAGGGGGCTTTGCTAAAACTGATGAGCGACAATTTCCAGTACTTTCTTAGACAGGTAGGTATGAGGAACAGCAATTAAATGTAAAGCACCTTAGGGCACAGGTCTGCTGAGGCCCCCTTGGCTTCCTTCTGGCTCTCCTGCTTCACACAGGTGGGTCATCCTTCCCCCCAGGACTTCTCCATCATTAGATGACTAACCGCATGTCTGTTTTCTCTCTGGCATTATTCCCAGCCAACGTCAAAAGGAGGGAACTCACTCATGAGCGAACCTCAAGCAGATCAGAAGTTCTTTAGGTTTACTTAATTCCTGAAAAGTTTGGTTAATTTGAGAAATCTGTATCCTCATCTGGAATAAAGACCAATCTGCTTGTGAGGCTTAAAACCTCAACAAAAGCAGACTCTCCAGAGATTTTTAGTGTTCTTAATATCAGAGAAGAACTAAAGTGCAAACACTTTTTTTCATTTTTAATCATTAACATTTTCTGGTTGATGTTTTACCTTGCTATAAACGTTAAGGCTGTTTTCATTTTACCTGACCCATTCACCTGTGCATGAGGTATGAACTCCAATATTTCAGAGGTTTTCTAGCCATGTGAAGATTGTGTGTATTTTTGATACCATTTGCACTATCATTATCAGTGTGCACATCCTACTGGGAAAAATCCACCCACGTTCTGAAGTTTAGCTAACATTGAATTTCTCTGTTCAAATAACAAAAGAGTTTGTTGAAGCCTGACAAGACTGACCCAATTTTACAGAAATCTCAAGAATCTGTTACTGCCCACGAATAAAAGCACAACAGAAATCTAGTAACAAAAGCACTTTAGCAACAAAATTACATGTAAATGATTTTGTATTATGAGCCATTGTAAAGCTTTTCCTTCTAAAACTTTCTCTGAAAGTTTTTGCCCAAATTAAAGCTTAAAGACATGAGAGTTTTTAAAGGCAGAAATTTGAACATTTGTACTGTTGCAAATGGTCTGTATCATGTCATTTTTCTGCTGGATTATTTAAGGTTTCTGTATGACCATGTTTGCTGTCATCTTCCCTCCCTCTTGTATTCTATAAATAAAAAGAATTCTGTTTTAATGCAGCTCATCCTTTTATATAACCTGTATGGAGCAGAGATTTATCTATCTATCTAAGATACCTACCTATCTATCTATCTATCCATCTATCTATTTCTATGATACTTACAACAGTAAAGACTCAATTGGACTCTTGTAGTACAAGCATACACAGCAAGGATGCTACAGAAAGTGAGCAATGAGCAACGTGTTGCTTCTGTTTTATCATTCTAAGCATTACTTAAATTCTGAGGTTGGGGTTGTTGTAGAAAATTGGTGATTCTCTAAAAGAATTTGCCCCAGGAGTTTACTTTGGTTTCACTTAGCAAGCTGGTAATACAACTGCCAGGATGCTAAAAAAGATATTTCTTGCTTTTTTGTCCTGCTTGGAGAAAGGAAATGCTTGCCTGTTAGTGGTTCTGATTAGGATAACATGGCTCCTTCACTGTGAGGGACAATAATGTCCCTCAAGACAGAGGGAATAGTCAGTCAAAGCTTGCATCAATATTTCCCCTGTAGATTTTTAGGATCTGTAACATTAGGGCAACAAATCTCTGGCTCTCATACAAGTTCCCAGAAAGTCACTGCCACAAGCCTTCCCTCTCTTCACCACTTCAAGCAGGCAGACTGGAAATGATAAAAAGATTTTGGAGAAAAGCCATTCTGTCTCCTACCTCTGTGCATAATTCCCAGATGTGCCAGTGTAAGTTCAGCTTCCCTGCAGGAACGAAGAAGCAGCAGTTTATGTCTGTGAAGGCTCCAAAGCGGACTTTTCCTCCATGCTCAGAGTCTCCCATGATGTCTCCCGGGCTGGATAACTGAATGAACCCCAAAGACAATCTTTTTAAGAAAATTATTACAGAAAAGTGAACCAAAACTGAAAATAGAGCTCTGTGTGACTTAGGCCACATGCAAGTGTTTGGATGAACACAAAACTTCATTTTCTGCTTTTGTCACTGAACACACCTAACCATGCCAAGATCCAGCCCAGTGTTCAGGTGTGCCAGAACAACCAAACGAGTTCAGGTGTGCCAGAACAACCAAACAGAGTTCAGGTGTGCCAGAACAACCAGAGTTCAGGTGTGCCAGAACAACCAAACAGTGTTCAGGTGTGCCAGAACAACCAAACAGATGCTGATATTCTTCCTGGACCCCACTTCAGGAAGCAGAAATAAAAGGTTAAGAAATGTGAAGATAGCAGGGGACAAATGGCGTTACATACCAAATTTGCACATCACAGGGAAAAAAAGGATAAAGATGTTTAATTACTCACCTTCTTGAAGCCTCATTTGGGTCTTTTTCCTACCACTTCTCTCCTCCTAAACCTTCAGCATGGAAATTAGCCTCACACAGACCATTTACATTCCCATTTCATGCCATTCAAAAGTTCAGCTGGATTAAGTGTTTTAAGAACATGTTTCTGGGGAGAAGGTGTTAGCACAATCACCACTTGCAAACGGTCTATGGGAAAAAAAAAGAGATAAATTAAATGGATCTCAGGGCCACATTTAGTGAATAAAGTACTGATGTTCTCTCACCCATGGATGCCAAAGGTAAATTTGGCTTCTTCGGCTCTGTGTGTTTATACAGAAATATAAAACCACATAGGGTTACAAAGCAGAAGCTATGCTATGTTTGCTTAACAAATGAAATAAAGATACTTAAATTAAAATTAAACAGTCAAGTCCTTGTTATTGTAGTAGAGCTAAACCAGTGTAAAAATCCATAGAATAAATAATCTATATAAACCTTTGGATAAAGTAATTCAACAGAATAACTCATATGAACTGCAAGAATTTGCTTATGCCTGTCTGCATGACTAGCTCTCTTTAATTTAAACTGCAAACGTGCAGTTACCTTCTGTAAGGCTTTGCAATTGCTTTTCTCTAAATTGCTTGTAGGATTTCGCTGGTCCTTAATCTGGATGGGATGAGATATGTCACGCAGAGAGCCCTATTCGCAATTTCAGTTCATGTTTTTGTAATCAATTTCTTAATACAATTATGTTCAGGGTTCACTCCATTATCTCAGCGCAGAGCCTAAAGTTTTCCTCAGCACTATGCTTTACAGCAACACTCCTATTCTTGCTGACACAGATTAAAGTCACTTACTCCCTACGTATTTGTTGTTATTGGCACACAGCCCAAATGACATAATGCTGAGTTTATCCTTAAAAAAAAAAAATAAAGATGGAAGAAAAAGGAAGAAATTTTTTCCAAGCCAAGTGTACAGCATGGAGAGATATTCTGACTGCTTATAAAATATTTAACTCAAAATTCTCAGAAGCATGAAGCATTAGCAATCAAGAAAGAGGAAAAGCAGGAATAAGATCACACTTCTCTGAAATCTGAAATTTCACTGCTGATTTCCATAAGAACCAGAGGCACCTCTTCAAAAATCCTGATGGGATGCTGGTTGTAACTGCTCCCTCAGCCTGTGACAAGCTCCTGAGGGCTGCTACACAGTCCTCAGGCACAAAGCAAGCCATGTTTATTTTTGTTTTCTCTTTTTACAGGTTCTGTCCAAGTATTTTTGACCCCAAAACTGTAAGGTTTAGAAAACACTACATCTGCAGGTCAGACTCTTCAGTAGTTACACCAGGTGCAAGGATTTATCCTGTGAAGAAAGGCTGAGAGAGTTGGGGTTGCTCAGCCTGAAGAGAAGGCTCTGGGGAAATGTTATGGCGGCCTTCCAGTACCTGAAGGGGGTAAGAAAGATGGTGACAAACTTTTTAGCAGGTCTTTTAGTGCTAGGAAAAAGAGTAATGGTTTTAAACTAAAAGAGGGTAGATGTAGACTAGATATAAGGAATACATTTTTTACAACAAGGGTGTTGAAACACTGCAACAGGTTGCCCAGAGAGATGGTAGAAGCCC
>NW_010325094.1:0-8989 GCF_000700745.2 Antrostomus carolinensis | reverse complement strand
GTCTGGGGCTGGGTCCTTGGTTTGAGACGTTACCGGGACTGTCGGTGAATAACATGGGTGTCAGGCCAGCTCGGTGCTTCCCCTCCGCTCTGGAAGGGTTCTGGGAAGATGTTGTGTTTCTCCAGGGAGGTAACAGGCTCAGTAGGAGTCGATCACATTTTTTGTAAGGAGGTTTCAGGTGGAATTGTTCAGTTCCACATGGTGTCAGACCTCCACAAGGCAATAAAAGACACATTTTATTTCCACAGGAGGATTTTAAAGTAATTTGCATCTCATTCTCATGTCCTTTCTTTGCAGTTTACCAGGTCTTTGAAAGTGTGGCGAAGAAATATGATGTAATGAACGATTCAATGACTTTAGGGATTCATCGCGTGTGGAAGGATATCCTCGTGCATAAAATGAACCCTTCCCCAGGAACACTTCTTCTTGATGTTGCTGGAGGAACAGGTAAATAATTTTGGTGAGTTCCACATGACAATGGCACGCTGGTTTTGAACTGTTTGAATCTGCTCAGAATTAAGTTGCCTAGCCTTTTTTTTTCTCCCCTCAGTTCCCTGTCTTTGAAACTGGTAAAGCGTCTACTTGATTTTCACAAAGGAGGGTTGAGAGCTAACTTCTTTGTGTGTTGTAATATCTTGCTCCAAGGCTCTTAGTCTTATAGTACAGCCATGATATGTTATGGGAAACTATTTCCATTTGTAGGGAGTCATGGACTCTTTGCTTTTAATATGTATGCAGACAATCTCTCTATACATTGTGTATGTTTTATAAAACTCATTTTCATGTTCAAAGCCTTATGTTCCAGTTTCCTGGAGTCAGAAAACATTCCAAAACATGTATCTTTTAAAACAAATGCAGGTGACATTGCCTTTCGATTTATTAATTACGTTCGCTCTGTACGAGAACGCCAGCTCCAGCGGAAGCTTAGGCACCATCAGAATTTATCGTGGCAGGAAATTTCTGAGAGTTACCTGGAAGACAAATCTAAGTCCCTAGGGGATTCCCAAGTGGTGGTCTGTGACATTAACAAAGAAATGTTAAAAGTTGGGAAGCAGAAAGCACAGCATCTTGGCTACTCCGAAGGTAAGCCATGCATTGTACCATTTCAGTAACATGCCTGAGAGCAAGAATTTGATGTGATAGCCATCAGGTAATTGCCACCTCAGGATAACAATATACATTATGTAGCCATGGTGTATACTATAGCTCTGCTTGTGTATTTGACGATGTTGAGTTACATTTTCAGTGAGCACGTATGCAGTGTGCTGTTCAGATGTACAATGATCCTCTTGAATAATACTTGAACTTTCAAAAATACTTATATGGAAGTGTCCATACCCAGCTAGCCTTCAGAGTTGGCTAAATAACCTAAACCTGCTGTTCATATCTGTGCAAATGAATCTGATTTTACTAAGGCAGATAATGCAAAAGAGCTCAGCCCTAGAATGATTACACTAAAGATCTTTTAATGGGTACTTTAAGAATCAAGACAGCAAATAAAAAATGCAAGAACTAAAGTGCATTGTGGACATATAAAATTTGCCACAGAGCATATGCTAATAATACTCAGAGAAACTGAATTATATTAAATGTTAGTTTGCAGGTCAATGGATTAATTCACTGATATCTAGAATTTGTTGGGGACCACGCCAATCCTGATTGAAAAGCCTGATTTTCAGAAGTAAGACATAGAGGAAGAAGTCCTGCTTGTGGTTCAGTGTTTGTATGATAGTTGCTTATCCTCTCTTCATTTATGGGTATTTGGCAAATATTTTAGCGATGTAAAGTATACCAGGAAGTTCCCAAACTTTGTTTGCCTGGGTACCACCATTGGGTGTGCCCTGGGCAGCCTCTGCGTATGTGTTATGAGATCTCCTGCGTGTCCTTTGACTGTGCCCTGCACCCACACCCCATGGGGACTTTGGCCTGCAGATGGTGTGGGCTGAGGGTGGACAGAACAGCTCAATGGCACAAAGGGGCTGAAAGATAAACTGCTGGCACAGGTTCTGGCAGCTGCTGTGCTCCCTGCTGGTGGGTTACCCCAAGCCATTGCCTGCCTGCCTCTCCCTTCTCTTTAAAACATGAACTAATTGTGAAATCATTGGTTCTTCCAGCTCTGGCAGACTGCTTGCATCATGCTTATCTGAGCAGCTTGCAAGCCTGTCCAGAGCTCTTCTTTATGCATCAGAGTTTGTGAACGCCTGAACTGTACCAACATCGTAAGAATAAAAGCTATATGACTGTAGCTTAGGACCTGAAATAAGCTTGGTGCTGTCTCCCAGGTACTATAAATAAAACATTTTTTTAATTGGCTGCACTTTTTAGGTATTTCTGTGACTTATCCAATTCTCAAAATGGTATTTATATTTTTTAATTTCATTCCTCTCTACATTGTAGCTGTAGAAGCCCAACTGTCTTCTTGCTGCCTGGGTTGCCTTATGCCCCACTGTGCCACAATTTTGACTTCTTACTCTTTTTCACTCCCTTGTTCAACACCTACCCATTTCATACGTCCTACCTTCTGTTTTTCACGTGATTCCTCCTTGTTGTAGTAATCTCATTTCTGAGCTTGCTTATCTGTTGATTGTCTGAAGTCTAAATTTCTTTTTTTTCTTAAAATTGTAAGGGGCAGAGTTTTCTTTCAGTATCGTCCTGTGTACATCCACCAACAGTGGGGGCTGCATACCAAAAAGAAGCACGTGTTGCACAATGGCTGATGGTGCATTTTGTCTAGCAGGAGTAGTAGGCTGCACTGCACATGCCCCAGTTCCCCTTACTGGACACCAACAACCCCTTTTTTATCTCCACTTACAAACTGCTGACCTGTGATTTACCACAGTGGATTCTGAGGGACAGTTTTCCTGTTGCTCAAAACCTTTTCTTGATGCTCACTTCTTAGATGTCTTTTTGAACTGTGTAGGTTTAAATAACACTGATAATCACTGGTTTAATGATGTTGCGTGTTGCTTTGCATACAATACTTTCTACAACTGTAAATATATATTTTGTAAAAATGAAATTTAAACATCTTTTGGCAACAACTGTTTTCTGTTGTTTTGCTCTCTTCCATGTTACTTTCTAGCATATTGCCCTTTGAAACCACTGATTTCTGCAGAAGACTCCTGTTTTTTTTTGTTAGTTTGTTTTCTTTTGCATTTGAGTCACCAAAACCAGTGACTTTGAACTATTAATTCTAAATTGAGCAGTCTTATTTTTGCTACAAATAACCTGGACATCTGTGCTCCACAGATAGACATGACCTTGATGCGTTGGAGTTTTAGGAAACGGCACAGCTGCAGTAGGATCACATACTGATAGCACTGCTGGAAGGAGTGTGGCTTTTCATGTTCCTCCATCTGTGGAAGCTTTCTAGCAAAATGTTTTAAAAGTTTTGGCCATTGCCTGGTGAGACATTAATCATTGTTTACAGTTACTCTTTGAGCAGAGATTATCTTCTTGCAACTTTGCTCAAAACAAATGCCAGCCAGTATCTGGAAAGGCAGTTGCTTTCCACTAGGGTGCAAGATTTGGGTGAAATCCTGGCAGACTAAGGCACTGTGAGTACAACATGTGGGTATGTGCAGAATGTTTAGGCTGATCTGCAACATTAACTACTTTGCTTGAAAGACAGCTGTATAGCACAGGGCCTGGTAAGGTTTGTGAGTATAGACATGGTGTCTTTTCTCCAACAAAAATGCAAAATTGAAGTATTAGTTTTAAATATCACTTTTATTAATAATTTCCTTCTGGAACAGATAAGTTCTAGACTTTCTGGAGCAGCCTGAGTTCAATTCTGTGTCCTTGGCTTCTACTACAGGCTTGTCCTGGGTGCTTGGGAATGCTGAAGAGCTGCCCTTTGATGATGATAAGTTTGATGTTTACACAATTGCCTTTGGAATCCGAAACGTAACTCGTATTGATTTGGTAAGTTGCTGTAGTGTATCCTGACATGGGGTCCTTGTGATTCACCCAAGGCTTTTTATTCTAGCGGAGGAAGCAAAGGAGGAACTCCTTTGGATAAAGGAACATCTTTATCTACTCCTGAAACATTTAAAATAAGGGGCATGTAGTGTGCAACTTGTTTGAATGAAGAATTCCTTTAAATACCCCACCTTTGTCATAAGAAGCAAGATTTATACTAGTTGTGCCCAATCCTTCCAGCTTGGCAAGCCACACAATCCCTTCCTAGGGCAAAAAGGGCTGAATGCTGCAGTCATTCCCCACCTTCTCACCTATGATATTACTGGATTTACACATACACAATGCAGTCAATCTGCATGTCTCAAATTTTCCCTGAAGCACCTGATCTATATCCCACCCGCAGTGGGTCCAGCACTTCCTGACCCGTTCTGTTTGCCTGCCTGAGCCAGCAGAGCTCCCAGAGCAGAGTGGGAAGCAGCTGGCGGCTGCCACCACTGCTTTTGAAGTAACTCATTCAGCCCACTTCTGCTCAGCGTCTTTACACTGTCTGGCAGTAGGCTTTCCTATAAAGAATGAATATGATCTTAATTAGGGTGGGTAGTGCCCTTTGTTCTAAACAGTATCTGTCCTTCGAGAATGACTGGCTGTCTTGTGGGTGAAGATAGGTTGGATCACCTGTCTAGCTAGACTAGTTGTCTGTTTTGAAGGAGCGTGTTACAACCTTGGCAATGCTCCTTCTGTGGAAGGTGTAGCATTTGGATCCAAACCACCTTGAACTGTGTCCCTTCGAACCTCTCTTAATGTGGATGGCCTTTCACAATGCATCGTCTGCACCCCTCCAAAGCACAGGCTCTTTGTTTCTGCCCTGTAGTGTCCTGGAGACCTGATGCAAAACAAATCCGGGCCTCCAATTCTTTTGCAGAGCTCCCATCACATATATGTACTGTTTGTATTTTATCCCTTAGGAACATGACAGTTGAAGCCAAGCAGATGTACAACCTGCAGAGGTTCTTGAATACAACTCTGCTCTGCTCTTGTATGAAAAAACATACAGTTGTAAACAGATTTTTGTCTTGGTTCTTCTTGGGTGTTTTATTTTGGATACAGGATGGCATTTTCAAAGTAGACAAAGATTTTCTTCTTCCCTTTCCTTCCTCCCTGTTCTCACAAATTGCTCATCAAAACGCAGTATCGTTTCTTCTTTGATCCTTTGGGTGTACCTCATAGTTGAGTAAAATCTTTTCTTTTGATTAAAAACAGATCTGTCATGCCCTCTTTTCATTTTCAGCTTCTTGTAGCTGAGTCACCTTCTCCCTTTTGGGTTTGGTCTGTAATTACAAGAGCACTGCTGGCAAACATTCGTCAACTAAGAGTAGGGAAAAAGAAGGAAAATCACAAACCTGACTTCATAGTTTCGACAGAAAGCCTGGTATAGATCTATTTATGTAACAGCAAGAGTTTTTGTGGTTTGCTTTGGTTTTGTTGTTTGTTTGGGGTTTGTTGGGGGTTTTTTTGTACTTGTCTTGGGATGCTTCTCCACAAGTAAATATTGGAGATTGCCAGTCAGGATTCTCTTTACTCCCTTCGGTTCATCACTGAGCTGTCATCACATGGCACGATAACAGGCAGGTGCTGTTTTACAGAAACAAACTTACCACATCTGCTTTGTCTCAGGCACTTGAGGAGGCCTATCGTGTGCTGAAACCAGGAGGAAGATTTCTCTGCCTTGAATTCAGTCACGTCAGCAACCCTCTTCTTTCCAGGTAGGAACATGGTGACGCTATGCCATGTCACAAGGCTCTCTTATTGGTACTCACCCGGAATAAGAGACGGAGACACTCTGAGGCCACCTCATTGTGCGCTTTTAAAAGGAAATACAGACTCCATAATGTAGTGGTGCAGAGATCAACTTATGTTGGAGGGAGCTGGTTTTAAACTTGTATGTATTAATCTGTATGTGCTCTCTCTCTGTGCAGGCTCTACGATCTGTACAGTTTCCAGGTTATCCCTGTTCTGGGTGAGGTTATCGCTGGTGACTGGAAGTCTTACCAGTATCTTGTGGAGAGCATCCGACGTTTCCCCCCTCAGGTAAGACAGTATTTTTCTGAATTCACTAACACACAAAACACGGTCCCAGCATCATCTTGCAGGCAGCAGGTTTTCGGGCCTTCAGGTTGGTATAATTACGGAACTATTATTTTTCAGGAGGAGTTGAAGGCAATGATAGAAGATGCAGGGTTTTTTAAAGTGGATTATCAGAATTTAAACTCGGGCATTGTTGCCATTCACTCAGGTTTCAAACTGTGAGTCTGCTATGTAGCAAAACACAGGAAGTGTAATTTTCCCAAGGAATATGAAGACTGTGGAATTTTAACACTATCAGGGTTGAAGAGGAATTTTAAGAACTTATGCAACAGATATTTGCTCAGCAGTCAGACCCAGAACATCAGCTGCCTTTTCTCTGCCAAGAAATCTGTGGATGAAGTGACTCCTGTGGCGTTTCTTACACTTGCATTTCCCTTCAAGTGTGATGTAAAGGACGTGGCCAACACTGAGCAGTGCTGACAAATGAAGCAACTTCAGTTACCAGTGGTGTGGACACAGAAATTGACTGGTCTTTGAATAAGATGCCTCCTCTTTTTTACTAAGCTTCAAGGAGGATCTCATGCCAGTGAGAAGTAACTTGAATTTATTAGATTTTTATTAAGCTGTCATTATCTTTATCATGTGGACTCTACGGGATTTTTCCCATTATTTCTTCTTGAAAAGGCAGATGAAAGACTTGTGAAATAAAACAGCTCTGCATCAACATTTTTCCCTTAAGTCAATATTTTAACTTTACTAAGAAGGTATCCTTTCTAGGAAAGGAATGACTGCATAAATATATTTTGGGATGAGATGACATGTTTTCATCTCCATATTAAATCTCTTTCTTTGTCAGTGCGAGATGTATAACCTCTACATAAAAATACTGCACATTTCCTTCTGTTCTTTAAATTAAACTGTTGAAGAACAGATAGAGTAAAAAAAAATCTAGAGAAGGTATAAATTTACATTCTAAAATGCCAGCTAGTATGCAAATTTGTCTCTTCTGAAAATTGGGAGATGAAGGGCTATTGCTTTTAGCTCACCAGTTCACTTGAAAGCAGAAAAGCAGCACCACGTGTGTGAGCTGACACAGGCAGGATGCAGGAACAACCACAAAAACCATGGATAAAATGCAAAGAGCAAACTTATTCTCATTACCTCCTGAACTGGGAGATCTCTGAAGCAGCGCCTGGGGCAGAGGCATGTAAGTGGGAATGCAGGCACCACAGAGCTCAGTCTGCTAGAGAGAGAGAGAGAGATTCTGAACTTGCTGCTTTCAGCTGTGTATCAGGGACTTTTCGCAGGCAGTAGTTTTCCACTGTGCTTTGATCTTTCTCAGAGCAGGGCAGGAATCTCAAGCACATTCAGGGTGTCCCCGAGTCTATCACAGACCTATGTTATCTAAATGCACATTCTACTTGTCAAGCACATAAGATGAAACAATCATTAGTAGCGTGATACGTGTTTTTCAACACCCCAGCTGCAAGTCACTTGCGCGTGTTTACAGTCCTCCTCACCAGCCTTCCATTCTACTCCCACACCACGTATCTAAACTCCAGAATGTGCACTGCGGGTTGTGCATGTTGAAAATGTGCTTATCAAGAATTGGAAAGCAGTCTCTCAGCTCTCAGGGAAAATATTTCCCGTTGTTCTCAGTTACTGACTCATGATGTATTCCTAGATAGCTCAGGCTTCAGATGTTGTGGATTTGGGGGGTGAAATGAAGGTGAGGATGTTCCTCCTTCATTCACAGTGGAATGTGAGAGGGCAGAAGGGTAGAGAAAACTCTTAAAGGATAAACTTGTTCCAACAGTTTTATTAGCAAAGAAGCCATCTTTTGAAAGAAAATAAATACAAGGAAGACACTTTCACCTTTTTTATAGCCACGATGAAAACAGCAGCTGCTACAGCAAAATCCCTGACCATTAACAATACAACAAAAGACCTGAAGACCAAGGTCTGTTTCCTCAGGAAAGCTGAAGGTAGGAGCTGTTTGGAGTTAGTGTGCAGTCCTTTAACCAGGTGCAAGTTTCAGTAACAGTCCACGGTTCTACCCAGACTTGAAAAGAAGAATAGCGACTTGGCCAAGGTAGAAGTAGATGAAGTGCTTGGTCTCATGAGTCACGTAGCTGCCAAAGTTCCTTCCTACAATGCAGTGCCAAGTGGGATTGTACTTCTTATCAAATTCCTGCAGAAGAGAGAACTAGGAATTCAGCATTTTTGTGAGAACTGTACTAATATTGTCTTAACAGGGTTTTTTTCCCCCAAGGATATGTCACTTGTTAGCACGTATCACTTGTGGAAGAAGGCAATTAAGGAGCAGCATATGCTCTTAAGTGCAGGGATCATCTGTCACTTTATAACTCATCTGCTTAGTCAGACAAAAAAAATAAAGTGCTTCCAAGCTGAGCAGGAAAAAGCTTAAAACATATGTTTGGTGAAGTAACTTTTCCCCAAAAGTCACCCCATGATCTCAAACCGTAACTTTCAGGAACGTCACTGCTGGTTCTGAATCTATGCAGATTAAGCTATTAATTTGACTTCATTAGCTGTTTTCAACAATTATGCTGAAAGGATTCTAGATGCAAATTTGTCTGCCACTTCTTTGATACCAGGTCCTGAGACCATGTTCTTCCTACACACAGCAATCAGGAGCCTGCTATGACTTTCAAATAAGCTCGTGTGTACAAGTCTAAAGTCTACTATGAATAAAACTGTGCAGTCAGTGGGTAAATACTGCAGCATCTGACAGCCGTCAGCTGGAGAGACTTGTTGTGAGAGCATGCAGGAGTCTGCTCTGCTCAAACAAACCCTTCAAGTACCTGGAGCTCAATCAGGCTTCCAGTAGCAGTCAGAGAGAAAATCTGACAAACTGGAAGCCATGAACCATCTGTTCTGCATTAGCATGAACAGTTTGTCTTATATGTGGTGGGCTCAGTAGAGCCCCTGTGTTTTGTACCAGCTCATCAGTCACGGGGAC
>NW_010325093.1:11164-24193 GCF_000700745.2 Antrostomus carolinensis | reverse complement strand
AGGTGCAGGACCTTGCATTTGGCCTTGTTAAGTCAGGAGGATTTTTCTCTTTTTATTTGTTTTTACTGTGGTTTTGCTGGGTTAAAAAACCAAAACAAAACGACAACAACAAAAAAAAAGAGATGGCTAAAACCTCCTCCTGGCTGTACCATGGTGTGTGGAGAATGGAGAGAGACTGATTTTATGAATATTTTTGACAAGCAATTTGAAATCTCTTGGAAGTCTTCTGTCCTAATTTGGCTGGGGGTTTGTTGTTTTTTTAGGTTTTTTTTTCTGTTTCTACTTTTTGGTTTTGGGAGGGTTTTTTTGTTTTTTAATGAAGGCAGTGGCAAGAGTGGGAAAAGGCTGAAAACTCAGTCCTACAACATAATGACAAAAGTTCCTATATCTTTGTATTAAAACACGCAGGTAGAAACTATTCTTCTCTCTAAAGAAACTCCTTTAAGAAATTTCTGGAAAACTCAGAACTCCTGGTTGATTTTTATTGTTCTTCCTAGAAGTTGCCTGACACAAATCAGTTCTGCCTTGCTTAAAAAACAGAATTTCTTGGTAAAGTATTCCCAAAATGCAGTACATGCGAATCTTAAGACTGTGACTAATTATTACAATTATTATTTCCTTTAAGATAAGAAGCCTTCACTTTCTAGTGGCTGGTTTATTTGCTGAATACTGCTGGCCTTAGATATGATGATGATGAATTCTTATTTCAGGTAAATCTAAATGGTACATAGATAATATGAATTCTTGTATAGACCAGGAAATAGGAAAAAATACTGTGAAATACTGCAATTATAAAGGAGAAAAATCAATGCAGAAATCCAAACCACCCAGCATTGCAGAAAACTAACTAGAATTTGTATGAGATGCTGCCACATTGACAACATGCTGATGAGAAAATATAACCACACAGTTCTTATTTAAAAGCACAAAACCCTGGTGGGTTACAACACAGCTGAACAGGCAGTTAATCAAGCTACACGCCTAAAAACCTGCAAAGATGGAATGCTGAGATCGATATTTTAATTGGTATTGATATTTCAATTTTAATATTTTAATCTCTAGCCATCCCAGCCTCTGCATCTACAGCTATTGACAGATCATGTCCAGCCTGTTTTTTCTCATTTGCGAACTTCTACACTCAGCTGAGTCATCTTGGCCTCATTCATACCACAGCACCAGGACTGATGGCAGCAGGGACAACCAGTAGAGTTAAGCCCGTAGGGCTTTTCCTTTTCAGATCAAAGCACTTCATCCAAAATATTTCAGCAAAGAGCAAAGAAAGCTGAAGCAGGCTTTGGTGTGTATCAAAACTGGCAGCATTAGCCTGAAGGTAGAGCAACTGTATTGTATTGGGAATTTTTTTATTTTTTTTTTAAGAAGAAAGGAACATTTTTGTTTACAGATATTTTTGTTTATAAAGTAAATATGCTTTCAAAGTTTTGTTTAAAATGTAAGGACTGTTCTAAAGCATGCTGCTGGGCTGCATTTGATTAGGATTCCTTCCTGCTAGGACAGATAAAAGGTCACTCTCTTCAACAACGTGTTGCTGAAGAGGTTTCAGTGAAATCCCAGCAATGGGAGTAGGAAGCATATGTTTTGGTTTAAAATGCTAAGGAAAAGGAACTCAGTATTGCTTCAACTTTTCCCTTACCTGAATTTTTAAAGGCTCCTTGGATTGTCGGTGCTCAGAAGAGAAACAGGGGAGTTCCACAATCACCACAAAAAAGTCTAGCACACTGTGGGGTGTACTTACATGGCCTACAAATATCCCTCACAACCGTTTGAGGTTTCCCAGTCCTGCTATAAAACTACACCCTAGCTGACCCATCCCTTTTTTGCTAGGCACACATACATACTTCGGTTCAAGTTCAGAAAACAAACACAAGTAAGTAACATCAGGTTTAACCACTAGAAATAAATAGTTCAAATACCAGGGAGAGGAGTGTTGTGTCACTCTTAGCACTGGTATTCACTCCTTTTTAATGATTTGCGGGTGTCTAACCATTTTGTGTTCAAGGTGTAGGCACAACTCAGTGGGTTTAGACCTTCCAGTAAGTTTCCTTCCTCTGATCACTTTTCACAGACACCTTCAAAGCAGTCCACAGACATGCACAGCCTCACAAATTAAACTGTTGCGTGCAGAAAAGGAAACATGAAATGAAATAGGAAAGGAAAATTTGCAGTAAAAAGAGCAAAAAGGTCTGCCAGATACCACATCACTCCCACACACCACGATCTGTCATGAGCTCAAGCACTGGATGAAATTTTGGGTTTCTTCCAGGACAGCAGGCAGAGTGAGGATCACAAGAGCACTACACAGCCAGTGAAGATTACTGCCGAGGTCTATCCTGTGCTGAGAAAACAGCTGAGGAAAAATATCCCCCAGGGATAGGAATTACCACCACAGCAGTCTCTTATCCTTTAGAAGTGTAACAATACCAATGTTCATGCTGAAACCTCATATAGGATCTACAGCCAACCCACTGAAAGCAGTTACCAGTGTCATCCTCAAAACATTTTCCTCCTCTTTGAATAAATGGTTTTGTTTATACACATGGACTCGTAACACTCAATATCAAAGAAAAGGTAGGGTTGAGTAGAAACCCCTGTGGTGAGCAGGAGTGTCACAGAGAACAGGTGACCTGCCCTGTCAGCTCCTGCAGGAAAGCCCCACAAGCTCTCAGACGCCAGCATCCCTGCAACTCTTCCATGCTCAGATAAGAGCGTCAGCAGCAATTTTGGGGACCAGCCCTCATTATCTCAGATGACTTGGCTAAAATAATGGTTGGATGACACACAAAAAGAGACCTGCCTCTGGCTCATGCCACCACTTCAGATTACCTTCTGACATGCAGAAATGATCCAATACAGGCTCCTGCTACAGATTCAAATTCGTTCAAACATTTTCCAGTTTGCTACATGTATCAGCAGGCTTTATGCTGAGTAAAGAATCATTTCTTCACCAACAGCCAGCAAAAATGCTGGAGCTTTTTCCACCTCTCCTGTCTAGTTCACAAGTAGTGACAGTACTGGCCTGTTTTTGTTAAGATCATACTACTGAATCTGTGCACGACCAGTCTCCTCACCTGAACAATCACAAAGCCACACGCTGGGGCTGGAGCTTCCTTAATTGCTTCCCCAGCTGCTTTCCCTAGAGCCCAGTCTTAAATTAAATCAATATAAGACCTACCAAGTTTTAACAGCCACCATTATACAGCAGGTATCTCAGTCTCCCAAGTCACCATTCCTACCCATATCAAGCACTTCAGATAGCAATTTCTCATCCTTTCTTGAGGACCAAGAAAAACATGCATCGCTACATCACTAGTGCTGTATTGACGTATTTACCGCTCCCGATACAAATGGTTTAATCTCACATGTGCAACTGTCCTTCAGAAGACTGAAGTTACAGGTTTTCCTAATCCTAGCTTCTATTCAATGTGACATGTAGGCAAAATACCAGGAAATACACCTACTTGGT
The DNA here is from genome assembly GCF_000700745.2 of Antrostomus carolinensis. Lineage (NCBI taxonomy): Eukaryota > Metazoa > Chordata > Aves > Caprimulgiformes > Caprimulgidae > Antrostomus > Antrostomus carolinensis. The sequence goes on along the minus strand of NW_010325093.1, from coordinate 20,712 downwards.
GTTGGGCTCCACTACTGACATTCAACATTTTCCACTGGAGAAGGGAAGGCTACAAATTGTCAGCAAACCAAGCAGCTGGGCCTCACGTCTGCATTTGACCTCTAAGTTTAAGCCTTTTACCCCATATTCCCAGCCTAGGGAAATGGAAAGGAAAGCAGTTGCTCCCTATATATGACAAGTATGGACACAAACACAATGATGCACGGCAGAAATAATTACATCTAACACAGCGTAGCTAAACACAGATGCCACCTTCCTAGAGCAGAGGGCAGCGCACGTACAAGAACCTGATCCTCACCAGTCGTCAGTACAAATCAAGCAACTACCCAAGCCAACCTCTAGGAAGTGGCAAGGACTCCACAGAGCACAGGAGCCTTCAGGCACTCAGGGTGCTCAGGCAGTAACCCCTCCCTAGGGCTGGGTCTCCCAAGCTAGGCCAGCTCTTTGCCATGAAAGCCAGCGAGCCACTCCACCAGGCCAGCTTGGTGCTTCAGGCACTCTCTTGGAAGACAGAAAAACACATCAGCTCAAAAGTCTTTGCTCCAGTATGTAAAGTCAGGTCTGTTTATCTCAGCAGATTCTCTAATAAAAGGGTTATTGTACCTGAGGGGGTAAAACTCACCAAGCCCAAACATACCTACCTACCAACTTCTCCTTTCTCCGAGACCTAGCGTAGTCCAGGAGCACTCAAATTGATTTGGTGCTACCCAAACAAGACACTTCAGATCCCTGGCATGTGGAATTTGGACAGAGGGGGCTGAATTGCTGCACACGACCATAATCTTTGTGGATGTAACATTGTATTCATGTCATGTAACCGTACATGTAGCAGAAACTACTCAGATTTTATTCACGCCAAGGCAGCTCCTGACAGAATTGAGGCTTTTAACCAGGACAAACAATACCACTCTTGACACTTCACAATTTTTGTCCTAAGAGACCTTTGCCAAGGCAAAAGATTATTTAATCACTGAAAGAAATCAGACCCTGGAGGGGAAGGACTGGCTCTGTACTAATGTGTGCAATGTTCTGTCCTTAAGGAGGCACTTAAGGAATATGAAAATCCATGTGACATCCTACAGCACGAGAAAGACTCGTGGCCCCTGGGACAGACAATAACGACAGGACTGCAATTCTGATCAGACTCAAGCAGCAAGTACTGCTTCACTGCTGAATACCCGACGTTCTCAAAACGAGTTACACCTGAACAACACATCAGTGTAACTAAAATCTGAGTGCTAAATTTTCAAGTGTCCAGACACTCCAAAGAGGACAGCTGTATAAAGAGACCTACTCATGGTTCATAAGCCAATTCTGAATACTTTTAATGGATTGTACAGATTTCTACACCTGGGTTTATGGAGTACATTATATTCCATATATACATGATGCCATCTGGTAGACCATACAATCATAGAACAGTTTGGGTTGGAAGGGACCTTTAAAGGTCATCTAGTCCAACCCCTCTGCAGTCAGCTGGGTAATCTTCAACTAAATAAGTTGCTCAGAGCCCCATCCAACCTGACCTTGAATGTTTCCAGAGATGGGACATCTACCACCTCTCTAGGCAACCTGTGCCAGTGTTTCACCACCCTCATTGTAAAAAAAAAAATAATTCTTCCTTAGATCTAGTCTAAATCTACCCTCTCTTTAAGTTTAAAAACATTTCCCCTTGTTCTATTGCTATAGGCCCAGCTAAAAAGTCTGTCCCCATGTTTCTTCTAAGCCCCCTTTAAATACAGAAAGGCTGCAATAAGGTCTCCCCAGAGCCTTCTCTTCCCCAGGCTGAACAACCCCAACTCTCTCAGCCTTTCTTCACAGGAGTGTTCCATCCCTCTGATCATTTTTGTGGCCCTCCTCTGGACCCGCTCCGGCAGGTCCATGATGACAGATGAATGCATATCTTCTGCCTTGTGATGAAGCAAGAAGTAATCCCAAAAGGCTCTTACTGATAACTGTTCAAGAAAATGTTATTTCTTGGCTGATTGCAACATGACACGAGTTCTTGTTGAAAGAAGCAGAATGCACTCCAAGTTTTGCTCACAGGCCTCTCAAATCATTCTCACAGACACACTAGGATCATATTGCAATAGAAGGAACTTCCAATAACACAGAGTTGACTGACACATTTTACTTTTACTTTCCAAGGTATAAAATCTATTTTTGCACTTCTTCCTACAGAAATATGCCACAAGTAAGAAGTAATGGATTGGAAGCTAGACAGAATCCCTACCATATAAACTGAAGGTAAAGGGTCAAAACAGTGATGGTGAAGTTTCAACTAAAACCTTTCATATACAGCAAGAATTCTGCTACATTCCCTTTCCCATAGCTAGGTAGTTACATTAACTAACAGACCTTTTAAAAAGTTAAAAACAAACCAAAAGAAGCAAGCAAACAAAAAATCGCATCAACTTTAATCAGTGTGCTTCCACCTGAAGAAGAAAGCCTGAACACAGTAGGCAAAAAGAAAATCCTGTTTCAAGGAAAATACCATCTCCAATATTCATGTATCACGCATCAGAGATTACTAGGACTGAATTGCTAACACCTGTATGCTGCTAGAAGCTCAGGAATATTGTAAATACATTATCTGCTGCGAGCAGGATGTTGTCGGATCAGGCTACCAGAAAACCTGAACCTGAATAAAAGTTTAACCCAGTCTTCTTCCGTAATTCATTTTACATGTAAAGAGAGTCCACAGCTGGATCAGTTCCTTTCAGCAAGGCAAAAGTTACAAGCTAACAAGAGGGTCATAGTGACGATTCTTCAGTCTTCACCTTTTTTGTTTGTCTATTCGAATCACCTTGCTTTTTCTTCTTCTGCTGCTGTAACCTTTCCTCTTTCCTCTGCAGGAAGGCGGCCATGTCATCAAACGAAGCCTTGTAGAGATTGCTGTAGCGGCTCTCGGCACCAACAAAACCTGCAACTGGGCAAGGCAAGAACATAGCACAAGTGTTAATTCCCTCAGTGGTCTCACCCATTACTTCATGTACCCTAATTCTAGATAGTGCCATTTCAACTCATTTATTGTGGTCCCATCCACTTTATTAAATATCGGCACTTATGCTGTGTAAGCCGGATTTGTGCTGGTAAGCATCTGTCCTGCGTTCACACAGCCAAGTGCAGCCTCTGGTTTTAGACAAAAAAAATTCATACATAGGCAAGCGTGTGACGTTGAAGCAGAGAGCACGTGGCCGTCCTTACATTTTGGACACTTGCAGACTTCAAGGCTTCTGTTTAAAATGATTGCTGTCACACCTTATTGTTAGACATCCCACTGGAGTCGTTCTCCAAGACCTAAGCACTGCAAAAGGCATATGCTACCTAACTGTGCTTAGCTGACTTGTCTCCTAGAGTATTAACTTAAAAGAAGCTCAAAGAAGTAGACTTCAAACAGTGATGTCCTACAGTGCATACATATTTCTAAATATTCCTCCCAATGGTTCTTTTACATCTTCTGTGAATTCAGCATAATATTCATCACATCATCTCAAAGACCCTAAGTTCAGAAGAGTTTAACAAGGAACTAACTACTATCCAAATCAGATTGTTTCTGTAGACAATACAGAACAAGACTAGCTGGCTAGGTCCACATTTCTAAGAATTTCATAGAATAGAATCATAGAACAGTTTGGTTGGAAAAGACCATTACGATCATCTAGTCCAACCGTAAACCTAGCATTGCCAAGTTCACCACTAAACTACTAAACCACATCCCTAAGCACCACATCTACACGTCCTTTGAATACCTCCAGGGATGGTGACTCCACCACTTCCCTAGGCAGCCTGTTCCAGTACTTGACAACCCTTTCAGTGAAGAACTTTTCCCTAATATCCAACCTAAACCTCCCCTGGCACAACTTAAGGCCGTTCCCTCTTGTCCTATCTCTTGTTATTTGGGAGAAGAGACCAACACCCACCTCACTACACCCTCCTTGTCAGAGTGGTACCTGACACAGCCAGTTACCTCTAATTCTCTTTGTACTCCTACCTTTTCCCTTTTCAAAAAATTCTTGATCTTAAAAGGCAAATGCAAGGAAATCCAGTATTTGCTAGGGTTTGGTCCTGAAGCTAGTGTGCTGCTCCACACTAATGTACATACAGCATCCCTTTGTTTCTTGGTACACAAATAGAGTAACTTTCCCTCACTGGTACTCAGCAAAGCGCATGCCTTTACTTTTGAGGGTCTTGCACTCACACAGTAACCAATTTATTGGCCTTTGGCCCTGGGAGTAATTGCATGCTGTCAGTCTGAATATCCATGCTACTCTCCACTTGATCAGCTGGCACTAAATCTTGCTCTATCTTTTTCTGGGATCAGTTAAAACAGAATGTCAAAGTGTTCTATGTGTACTTCAAGACTGGCCTACACAGAATCAGCAATCAGATGAAACAAGTGTATAAGAGGACAATATGCCGGCATTAAGACTGAGTTTAAACAATATAATGATCCCCTTTTTTAAAAGGGGTAACTACCTTTTCAGGCACTAATTATGCACTGAAATAAGTGCTCATCAAGTGAGCCTCCCCTTACTAATTAACAATAATAGACCCTGACATCTGAGCAGCCCTCCCTTCCCAGCTGCAGATGCAGCCGGCTACCGTGTATCACAGTAATTTGCTACGCTGGCTAATTATGCTCAGAACTTCTTCCCAGTTGCTCATTTTCACACAGACCTTGTACTGCTAATTATCTGCCTGGCTGTAACTATCAAGCCTGTGACATCTACAGGCAAACGCTCCCCCTTCCAAAGGGGTATGTGACTTCCCTTTAGATTTTAAAGATTGTACCAACTTAATGACAACTTAATGACCAACTTAGTGACAGCTACACCCTAAACCATCCAATACTGGATATTAAGGAGATTTCACACTAGACTTCACACACACATTCCTGCAACTCTTCCATCTATGTGGGTTAATCACCTTTATAGACCAAGAGACTGGTGGGGACTGTAACATCTCTTTTAAGGAAGAAGGTTAGCAGTCTTCCAGAAAAGTTCAAGAGATATTTCAATTAATCAACTCTCAATACATAATCATCTACTAGCACATGCCCTTCTCCACCCTGAAACCACCACTGACATAATTTCAGCTTCTAAATAAAGTTGGGTGGTTTTTAAATCTAAAAACACTGGAAACATAGGGTGCTTCTGAACTAGTAAGCCATGTATTATTTTTCTGCCAGAGACTGGGGGTGGGGCATAAATCAAGAACAAAATGAACCAACCCCAATACCAATCAGTTTCATCCCCTATGATACCATCCAGGGTCACACCCTCCAGCCACACCAAGCTCCACAGAATCTGCCTTGTCAAGATGGACCCAAATGGCCCATCTTTACAGCAAAGCTGCTCCTCCCATGGCTAGTCCATTCTTACTACCTCCACTGTACTTCTGATCAAGCCTCATGCCCAGGTAAGAGCCAAGACAGCAAACAACAGTATTTGATATCACAACAGTAATACAGACTCCAGCAGCTCTGTCATAGGGTGTTTAGATACATCCCTGTGATAAGGTGTCCATGTAAAATTACAGTTACAATGCTGTAACTCAGATCTAAATACCTAGATTATTTTGGCATAACAGTAACCTGAACACACTTCATGATCTACACTAACTTCCATACCAGATGGAGTCATGAAACTAAGAGAACTGAAAGATTAAGTGACTTCAACAGCCAGCTGAACTGAGCTGAACTCTCATCTTGCTCCTAAATCTTATGCTTTAGCTGTAAAAATTGTATTTCCTGGGCCTTCAGGACAAATTTCTCACCTTCAAACACAGTCCAGTTGTCTTGAAGATATTTTGACATCTTCTGTAATCCTCTGTCATCAGTTACAGGCTAGGAAAAGAAGGAACACGGCACGGTATTTTGGGAATAATAAACAATCTCATGTTTCACAGCACACTAAAAAAATGTAACAGTTCTCAGACAGGTCCAGTGAAAGGAGGGCGAGTGTAAGCCCTCCATGATCTCTTTCAGGCTCCTTTTTTCCAGGACTGCTACAGAAACCTGGCCTGAGTTCACGTGTTCTGCTGGGGAAGCTCTGCAGCTTGAAGGAAAGGAAAAATTGGATTCCCCCTTACTAATCTGTGAGGAAAAGGAATGTCACAAGGAACATGTAGGGGTCAAAGAACATACATAGAAGTTTCAAACTTAGAAGTTTAATTTGAAACCACTTCACAACTATACCATAATTAGCTGAGGAATTACAAGGATAACAAGTGAGTTCCCAGTTGTTTAATAGGCTATTACAGAGAACCTGATAGCACATCCCTGTTCTCAGTGAAAAAAAATCCCCTTAATGGTCCCAGAATGCCTTGTCCCTCAAAGGATCCCTCAGAGGCAGGCACAGGGAAGGCTGTGTGGAAAGCATTCCTGAGCAAACCACAAAGGGATTTTGTTGTTTTGTGTTTTTTAAAAATAATCAAGTGTAGCACACAGAAACACAGGCAATCATTTAAGGTACTGAGTGCAATGGCTGACAACCACTCTGCTTGATCCTGCTATGCCAGATGTTGGCTCTACCAGAGAGACTGGTATTCATAACAAGCCCTCAGCAGCTTTGCGTTACACACAGGTGAGAGAGGTAGGATGAGATGCGTGTCCATGACTTTTACTCAGCCTCAAGACAGAGAAATCCACCATTTAGCTTTCACAGCACATAGTTTACTCCATTTTTGTTATGGCCTCAAGACAACACAAAACTTTCAGGATGTTAGCGTAACAGAAGTACCTACCTTCCACTGTCCGTCACATGGTCTGTACAACTGAAGAGGAGCTTCACTGTCTTCCTGCAAAATCCACAGATCTCCTGTTTCCTCAAATGCAATGTCCCAAACTTTGTGTTTCAAAGAGATTTGCTGGCTGTAAACTAGCTGCAGGGCAACGGCATCAAGCTGAAAGATGTAGGCTGTGGGAATACTTTTGAGAGGAAAAACTCAATTACCATTATTACCAAATCCACCTACAGTCATCACTTGTACAGCAAACTACAAACACCCACTCTAGTTCCAAACAGAGCCAAAGTAGAGTCATTAGGAATTGCAAAAAAATACCCTAGCGCTGCAAGTGCAGTTTCCTTACATGATCTGAGGCACAAACTGTAATACCTAACACACCAAATGACTTTTCAAGCACTACATGAAAGAAAAAGCAGTCAAGGCTGCCTTTTCTTTAAAAGGAAAGGTAGTAAAGGGAATTTCATAAGGATTACTAGGAATTTATATAGGGAGTGTTGCACCACAGCACACTGGCCCACAGGGCTTCACTTGAAGAAATAGGTAGCTGAGCACCAGTCAAAACAAAACAGGAGTTACAGGCCAGGGAGGGGAGGGTCAGGAAACACTGACAAGGCTAAAGTACAGGACTCTTGACACTGGGTTCATCTTCACCTCTCCCATCAGCACTCACTCCTGTAACAGTCACAGTGCCTACGTGCAGAGCTTCCTAACTGCCCTTGGACAGGCCCCCAGTGTGCCAGGCACAACACCCTGGCCCCCTCCTGAGTGGCCTACCAGGTCCACATGACAGCACTGGTCAGGGATGTTGGGCTGCAGAGCTGGAAATAAAAGCCTGACACAGAGCACAGCACAGCCCCTGGGCTATGTGACAAGGGGACAGCTCTCGGCTGACACAGCTTCCCCTTCCAGGGCCAGTTTGGACGCCTGTGCAGAAGGTGTGACTGGAAGTAGCTAAGGCTCCTTGCTCTGTCAAAGAGCAAGTCCACTGAGGGGACAGATTGCCAATTTCACTGTACATGTAGCTCTGGGAATTTCTCCCTTTCCTCTTGGCAAGCTTTTGTCAGGAAGAAGCCCTCCTTGGCAGGCTTAAAGTGCTGTGGAAAGAGACAGGAAGAGGGCTTGTCCATCCCTGCAAGACATTCCCCTGCCTGTTGGACTTGTAAAGTTCCTCAGTGCTTGGGCCCTTCAGCTCCCATGTGCTCCCTCCTTACACAAACATACATTTGAACCCGAAAGTCAACGCAGCCTCTTCACAGTTTTAAACTGAAGCAATGCTGTGGTTTTAAACTGAACCTGTTAACAGGAGCAGAATACAGTAACACAGGTTTGGCTGCTCTGTCACCACAACACCCTGAGCAAAATGGGACCCGAAATACACGGGTCAGGCACAGCAGTTTAGGGAGACAGAAATTCTGAGCACCCAGCAGAGCCGTTGTGCACCCCAGCCTTGTGTTTCCTCCTGGGAGGGAAAGGTGTCACAAATTCTGCAAAGCTTAACTCAGCTGGGTAACCCTCGCACTCACCTCTGCACTCAGACCAGGGAGAGCAAGGACTCAGAGGCTCCCTGCGAGGCCGCGGGCACGCCTGGGACACTGGGAGATTCACAGTACCGAGTATTTCAGGCTTGGGGAAAGTTAGGGAGCAAGGGAAAGCTGCTCTTGCCTTTGCAGGAGCTGTGATGATTTTAGTTATTATTTCATTTATTCTTACCAGTCACACAGAATGGCAATGTAACCACCTTGACAGCAGTAGGTTATTCTTGACACAGGGTATTTCTATCAGGAAAAGAAAAAGAAGCATCTTGTAAGTTAAGACCATTTAAGGGCAGAAAATTCACATTCCATTTCATGTCTTAGCCTGTAAAATTTAGCAGATGTCTTAATTTGCAGCAAGTTAAGCAACATAATAACCTTTAAACTGCAGTCAAGTATATTTTTGTACCAGTGTTTGCTGTTTTATGAAATTTTCCACACTTCTCCCTTCACAGGCATCCCAAGAGATCAAACGTAAAGGCTTTAGTGAACTACTCTTAACAGACAAACTAACAGATGAAGGAAAATACACCACCTTCAAACATTCTCTCCTGCAATGCTAATAGCAAAAACATCAACATTAAGCCTGCTCAGCCAGGATATCACACTAACAGCTTAGAGATTAATAAACACAAGCCATTAGCTGCTGTTATGTTTGTTAAAAGAAGAACATAGCGTTGCACAGCTAATATCCTTGCTGTGCTGTCTGTTTTCAACCTGTGTCTGGGTGAAGCCATACTGCTTAACAGAAAATGTGTTCAGAAGACCAAGGCAGGACTGCCTGAGGCGATCTTCCTCATTAAAAAAAAAAAAGCCCAAACAAACCAAAGCAACAAAAAAAACCACCCCATACTGCACTCCTAATTTAGAAGATATATAGTTTTATCTGTGAGAGAACCAGAGAAATACTTTTGCTGCACAAACCGTACTACTTGAAATATATAACAACTGAGCTCCTTGAGTGGGAAGTAAGAACCTGGGAGGAGCAGAGAAACTGCAAGAAGGTGCCCTAGGGCCCTTTTTCAAAAAGTGTCTGTTACATAATGTGAAAGACAAAACTGCAAAGGCAAAAGGCTGGTTCTCAAGTATATTTTATAAGTAGCAATAACACCAGCACTTCTGATTAATAAAACCTTCTCTAGTAGGAAGTAGTGAGTTACTCCCTCTAGGGCAGGGAAAATACATCTTCTTGACATTCTGCTGGCAGAATTCAGATGCATCCTCAAGTCCTCTTTCCTTTTACCCCGTTTCCAGCCTTCACTTCTT
>NW_010325093.1:0-11137 GCF_000700745.2 Antrostomus carolinensis | reverse complement strand
TCAAGTCCTCTTGCCTTTTCCCCCGTTTCCAGCCTTCACTTCTTGCCCTAACATGACACTGGTCACTAGATAGAACCTCTGGTTCACCAGGTTAAGCTGAATTGGGAGTGACCATAGGATTTTATGCCTCGAGCTACCAGCTGATGTATAGGCATTGTCAGGGTGCTTGTTTCAGAATTTTGCAATCAAGGTAGGAAAGCAAAACAAGCTGCATAGCTTCCAGACATTCAAGTCAGCAAGTTTAATACCAGAAACTAACTATTTTGTCAACAGTACATGAGGAAACTGCTAAAAGATAAACCTTGGAAAAAAAGTTGGAAAGAAAATTAATTACTCCTAGAAATATAGCTGAAAACCAGAGTTACACAGTGCATCTCTAGCACATGAGAAAAAAAAATCCATTGTGTGATACAATCTCATGGTGGTGGAGAGCAAGAACAACAGCATGCACACACTTTTCACTCACACATTGAACTGCCTATTTGGACAGAAGAGGAGCACTTTATAAAAACCATTTTAAAAAGGATGATATGTTTCAGAGCTCTTGGGAACAGATGGGACTAATCTCTTGCTGCTCTGCAGAAATACTAAGGTGTTACTCCATACTTAGCATTAGGACCCATGTCCCCTGTTTAACACTGACTTTAAAAAATGCTTATGGTTCCAAATACCAGATAGAACGAGTGGGCTGAATCAGAACGGTTCTCTGTAGCTAAGATGTCTAAATGTTGCTATTGCAGCAGGGAGCCATTTATCCTGCAGCTTTAGAGTAGAACTGACAGCTCCTATTGTAAACCACCAGTGGGTTCTTCAGACATTCAAGAGAAAAAGCCAAGAGATATATATTAAAAACCCCCAAACCTCTGATATTTATTTCTAATAACAAAGCTCTGCCTCTCTGCCTGTGTCATGACAAACGTGCAGGCCAAGTGCAGCGATGGGAAGCGCCTACCTACACAGCTGAGTGTTTTGTCAGAGACACAAAGGGTTCTGTGAACTTGAAGTATGCAGCAGCTCTCCCCCACCCTCACTGGGGGAGGGAGGAGGAGGCTTTTTTGATTTGAACCAAGTGTTATTCACAGTTGGACACAGACAAGAAAATGTATCTTCTCTGCAAGCTCTTTCCTTTCCATGTGTGGGTAAGTTAACAATCAGCAAAGTGAATGCAAGCCCCAGGGTAGTATCTTGTTCAAGGACGAGCCTATGAAATCAGTTACCTTAAAGAAGAGCAGTCTGTGATAAACAGAAGTTCACTCGATACTCTCTGAACTTATTCAGCATTTATATGACACTGTTATCATCCTGCCAACACCTTAAAATTAACTTTTGATGTCACCTGTGAGAAGAGGTGACCCTATGAAAAATTAATGTACTGGAGCACTGGGGTAGGCTTGTGCAATTCATGTGCTGGACTTTAAACAAGCTTCTGCTGTCAAGAGGATCAGATGAGGTGAAAGCTCCAAAGCAGGAAAAATATTTATATAGCACTATGGAATGAGAGAATTAACTCCCATTTTAGTGGGCAAATTAACTGGGGATCTGCAACACATCAGCTGAAACCAATGCTACCTTGCTCAAAAACATTTCCAAAACAGAAATATTTCATCATCTGCCAAGCAAAATACATCCACAATTATGTGCTCACATGACCCAACACTGATGATGATTCCGTTCTCATTGTGCTTCAAGTTGTGCTTCAAGCTTCAGTGCACTCACAGTGGTTATCAATGGTAAAAATTAAATGCAACATGAAAGAAAAGAAACGCTTACATCCCCATCTGATCTTTGGTTGCAGAGTGTGTGGCACTTACAGCCTATAAAGTGCTGACTCAAGAGATTGTTCCTTTAAATTCAGACTATAAATATCACACTAGGTTGTGAATATGACCTTTGATACACCTGGATGCACAGCATGACTAAATACTACCACGAGACGTCACCTCTGGCATTTCTAGCACTATGATGCCAGCAAAACACAAGTCTCCTTTCCCCTTTGGTCCTGCTGGCCATCAAGGCAGTAACTGTTCTGAAAGAACTACATATTGACAGCGGTGTAGCAATAGAGCACAAAGGTGGCAACACACCACATTAATGTTTACATCTGTCATTTATCTGTCTGTAATCACTGGGACACTTGCCTGATCACTGTTCCAAGTTTGCACAAACTCTGGAAGTCTTCTGCACCCCTCAAGCACTGTGCAAATTTTGTGTCATCAGAGACAGATTTTAAAACACCTTTAAGAGTGGGCAATAAGCAGAATTTCACAGATTCAAGGAACAGGCCAACCTGAGGCTTCCAAGACCATTAGGAGATACATATATAGCAGTGGACAGAACAACCGCAAAACACTGCAGGAATGCAATTTATTAACTGCTGTGTTATATATATTAACCCCCAGGTTGTGGGTTTTCCCTGGTGTTGATTACTCACACTGAGTTAAAGCAGCTAAACAGGGACTCCTCGAAGTCAAAGGCCACCCCAGACTTCTACTGGGAGACTCCACCAACATAGAGTATCCTATGGGAGAGACTATCAAGTGTACTACATTCAGAAGCCTTTAAAAACTTTCTAATAAAGAGAGTTAGAGATTATTTTATAAATCAGTTCCTACTTGTAGCAACAAGCTTTTTCCTCTAACATTTGTTAATTTATCCAATGCTATGTTCAAGGTTTATTTTACACTTTAGTATTATTTTTTTATAAAATTGTTTGCAAGCAATGGAGTTAGGGTTCAGTGTGAGATCCAGCACTGTTAATCTACACGCGAGCTGGCTTACTAAATGCTAAGTGAGTCTAAGCAACAAGTAGCATTTTTACACTTAATAATAGGATTCCCCACTTCACAGCTAGTTGCTCACCAGTCCTCAATGATCCAATAAAGCTAGAAGCCAAAGTATTTTAAAATAAAACCATTCTTCCCTCCAAAAGAAATGCCTTGCAATGTTACTGCAGACATGGATTTGATGGCTATCAAACCATGGTGTTTCAACAAAGCGCTCTCGTTAGCTGCTTTTGAACACAAAGATAAAACACTGGCTTTGAAAATCCCACTTATTTCCAGTAGGCTACACATGGCAAAGTAATTGTGTAGGTTTGCCTCAACCTTAATTCTCCCTTCCTTGCTCAAATGCTGCTGCACCCAGACTGTAAGAGAATACCAGCTAGATGGGCTTGTCATCTATTTTGGTGCACCCGTTTTTTGCTTCTGAAAAAAAACAGTAATAGCTACTTCAAAGATTTCAAGCACTAGACTCAAGCTGAAATGATCCAGAGACCTTGCGAATGTGTACAAGAGGTCTCTGGCTCAGGTGTGCTTTAAAGTATACTTTCAAATTCAGGGCAGGTTTAGGGGAGGTTTAGATTAGATATTAGGAAGAAGTTTTTCACTGTGAGAGTGGTGAGACACTGGAACAGGTTGCCCAGAGAAGCTGTGGATGCCCCCTCCCTGGAAGTGTTTAAGGCCAGGCTGGATGAGGCTTTGAGCAACCTGATCTCGTGGAAGGTGTCCCTGCTGATGGCAGGGGGGCTGGAACTAGATGATCTTTAAGGTCCCTTCCAATCCTAACCATTCTATGATAACATTCTATGAGAAGCAGGTTAAATTGTCCATATAGATACTACTCTGAATTCCTGCTAACAGGAACTCTAGGCCAAAACCAAGATTTCCAGTATCTAAGCTTTAAATGCTGTGATGCAAGTGGCTGCCTTCCTGAGCTTATGTACAGACTCAAAGTTGTATGTTATTACTCCGACACAAAGAGCTGATGTCTTCTGCACAGAAAAAACCTAGAGCTGTCAGGTCTGTCTCTAGGAGTCTGGTCTTCCATAGGTTGTGATCCCAGTTCAGTTAACTGTGAAGCCCACTAACAAGAGCAGGCCAGACCTACACGGACAGCAAGGAATATCCGAGAGATCCCCAGCAACGGCTGCCGACTGCTGGGAGAGGCTGAGCACAACACACTTTGACTGACCAAAACCACAACAAAACACGAGGCAGGAAAGACAGAACTTTTCAATTCAGTTTCAGCCTGGACACAAATGTCACAGTGGATTTGCCTCAAGAGCCGTGCACAGCCACAGGCTTCCCAGTCACCTAACAACTGGGAGGCAGTTGTGGTCTTCACAAAAAGTACGCCAATTCACATAACAAGAAAGAACAAAACCAGAGATCCAAGTACTACCAGAACCACTGCTCACATCAGAGCAGCACCCCAAATCACAGTAGTACCCCAAAAGGGTACATATGACACCACTCACATACAGCTGCAAGCTAAGGAGAGCTCCTGGGGTGTTCAGTTTTCACATGGGACCCACACATTTTAATTCTGAACGATGTCCAGCTTCACAACAACCCAAAGGAACAAGCCCCCATTGTTTTGACTCCACTGGGCAGTTCTACCACAGGTGACTAGTGACAAATGTTACAAAGCTTCTTTTTGCTCAGATAAATTGCGACTTTAACACCTGAAATTCTAAGTATTTTTTAAAATGAGTGAATTTATAGATCTTTTCAGTGTTACAATGTATTTTCTGGCTAAGAGACTAAGGCACCTGTGTTTTTGAAAAAAATTTCAAGTGAAGGCTTTCTCCAGTGTGCAGAATTTGTATTTGGTAAGAATTACAAACAGTTTCCTTTGGTCACTGCTTGGCACTTTTTAGAAATACACACAAGATACAGGAATGGATTTCAGGGACTTTCTTCCCTTCCCAAAATTCCAGGCCTCACATAACTTCCAAACCCACCAAAAAAAGGGAGGCATTCCTACCAGAATGCAATACACATGTTTGGGATTCACAAGGATCAAGAGGACAGCAAAAGCACTAACACACACATGCATACCTGGTCAGTTTTGGTTGTCTCAGGACCACAGATGCTGCTTAGATCACAGCAGTACACTTCTTCCCCACTTTTGTACTGCCAAAGTCTCAGAGTCGAGTCCTGGGCAGATGGAAGCAGGGACAAGGCTATTAGTAACAGTACCTCAGGCAAAGAGAGGCCACTCATGGCCTTCAGCTAAATCCTGTTTCCCTGAAGAGCTTACCACAGAAGCTGCTAAATAGTCACTTAGTTAAGACCTCAAACTGCAGATAAAGTACTTTAATTAACATAATTTTTCCCCTCCATTCTAAATTATTCAATCATGCTAACTTTAATTCTCCTTTTGAAGTGGAAATTGGGTAGCTGGAGGAGTGCATTTCAAGTCTGTCTCAAATAGCACAGTAATAATACATGTGCTTAGCATCTTAATGGCAATTCTTTCAGGTTGCCCTTCTCCACTCTTACTCTTGTTATCACCCAAATTCTCATTTGATTTAGTAACCTCCTGGAGAGAAGCTAAACAGCTCTCTGGAAAAAGAGAGTCATCAAAGAGCATTTGCTAAGAATGAAATATAGCTGGACACAGGACTAACACTAGAGCTGCTTAAACAATTAGAGGAACAAGAGACAAGAGCCTTGGGGATGCAAGAGCAGCAGCTGTATCCAAACGCTAAGAATTACTCCAATCTTCACAGAAAACATTATTTGATTCCTATGCAGTTTTAGTAGTCTGGGAAACAGAGTATTGTTTCCCTTCTTTTAGACCAACTCCATCTACTCACTCTGTACAGGTCTGGCACGACAGCAGGATGTCATCAATTTAACAAAAGGGCTGGGGGGAGGGAAAGGAGGGAAAACTTAATTCTTCAGCCCTCATGCAAGCATTGTGTAGCACTGCACTGCAATCTCTACACAACATGCTCTGGACCTACTATGAGGACATAGAGACAAGGACATAATACAGAACAAGTCTCATAGGGGAAACCAAGTGGGAGGGTGTAGAGGGAACAATTTTTTAATCTTAAAAGCTCTAAAAAAAATCTGTGATTCTAAGGCCATTCATTCTCAAGACACTCATTGTCATGGCAGGCCGGCGTAATACCCATTCACTTAAAAGTTGTTTAATAGTCCAATGATTAAAGTTTGTCTGTGCTCCAAAGCAAGAAGAGTTGATGAGGACGAAATACTGAGGACTTTGTGATCTCTCTGTCCCAAAGATCTTACTGAGAAGCCAGCCTTGCTATAAACACAGTAACTGGCTCTTACACAATGTAGCAATAGAATGGCTGAACACCGAACAGAAAGCTGAGAAAGGGGGAGAAGGAGGGAGAGAGGGAGCATGCTGTAAACCACCAGAGATTATTCCAAGTATCTCAAGGACCCTGGGGGAAACACAGGAAAACAATGGTTTTAAAGTCTAAATTTTCAAGAAAAATACTTTTTTGAAGAACTTGCAATACATACCCCAGAAGCTGACAACAGCAGATCAGGATAGTTGGGTATTACAAATATTTTGCTTACAAACCTAAAGGGAAAGTAGTCAAAAGTTGAACTCTCTTGCATGACACTCTGGTATTTATAAACACACACAGTAAGAGAAAACATCGATTTTAAAGAGAACCTTATAATAAACAAAGAGATTCTCCACATGAAGCTAATTAGAAGGAAGAAAAAAAAAATATGTCTACAATGCTTAATATACTATATATACTACACAAACTACTGACTTTCTACTTAATAGAAGAAATTTCCCCATCTGCACCCAAGGAATTCTACTGACTTCCTCCTGACTGAGAACATGGCCATTTAGATCAAAAAATGCCAACGGAGACAGATTTACTCGGGCAGCATGTTTCCCTTTCTCGATCCATGGTGCACATTAAGAAGGTGAATCAAGAGATGCTTTTAAAGCACAACAGCAGTGATGACTCAGCTTTCAGAGTACCACATTTCTCCCATCGCAGTTGGGGATCATTCAAAAGCAATCTTTACAAAATTTTAAAACAAGCATGAGGCAATTTACCGCCAGTGTCTACATTCAGGCAGAAACTTGGTTTTTCGGGAGTATGTAATACTGCTGTGTCTACCATGACTTGTCTTTGCTGAGTAATGAGGTCCTGAACTTCTGGAGTTCGTTATTATCGTCGAGCTCAGCAACTTAAAACAGTGACCTGAGCAGAGCATTACCTGGGACAATCCTGCTTTTGAAAATGGGCATAATTTTAAGGCCATTAAAAAAAAGAAAGAGAAAAAAAAAATAGAAGGAAGAGATTTGGTCACTGTAATAGAAACTTTCATGACAAAGCAATAATGACAGGTGCATGCAGGTGTAACAGATACAGCAAGAATCAGCATGCACCCCACTGAAAGAAGAAAATCCAGGAGCAAGCAACAAGACAATCATAGCTGCTTTATATAATCCTTTACTTATTCATTCCTAATTTAACTATTGAATTTTTAAATATATTTTGATCAATTTACACTAAGTGCCTTCCCACTCTGCAGCCACTAAAGAACTCTGTACAGACACAAGAGCCCCCATTTAATCCTCTTTCTGACCATCAAGTTCTATTCATTAGAAAGTACAACTGTGTACACAGCAGGTGGAAACAGCAGACATGGCTCTGCAAATATGCTACAGAAACTGACCCGACCAAAGACTACTTGGATCTTTAACATGAGCAGTCTCTCCTTTTATACTATGCCAATTCTACAAAGGTTAGACTACCAAATGATGCTATTAAAATCAAACTGACACTCCAAACTAATCTGTGTCCTAAATGCTCTACTAAAACATCTTGGTGGGCAAGTTTTGATAGGTTATTGCCCAAAGCTCAAGTTCCCCAGTCACACTGTCTTTCTTTAACTCCTGTTTCTGATACAGTAAGTTGACTGCACCATGTTGCATCATCTTACAGAAGAACGTGCCTGAAGGGTGTTGTTATCCCCAAGTAACTCAGCAGCCAGACAAGCAGAATTACGTGCGTCCTCCGCCCTATGCAGGGTCACGTCTTCTCTGCTACTTTGTCACCGTGGACTTCAAAATTTATCAGTGGCCACACACAAAAAACCACCCTGCACAACCTCCCTACCCTACTCAAAACCCCTGACAACCGACAACAAAAAACCTCCAAAAGCCCACAAAGCCACCCAAAGGTGGAAGGCAAAGTCAAGAGACTCTGAAAACACCACAACTGATAGGCATCTTAAGCAGCAAAATGTAGAAGGAAAAGACTTCTAGAAGTCTATTTGCCATTGAGTCTTCTTCACGGGAAAAGGACTACTGAGAAGAAAAGGGAAAGTACAGTCCCTCACATTGGCTGAAAAGGAAATCCTGATAAACTGGCTAGAAGACAATCCCTATTCCTACACCAACAGAACTACCAGTCTCCTAGAGCAAGTCAAAGCACATCTGAATCACATCAGTACAGCTAGCAAGTTGCTTTGCTTCCTTCCACTTTTCAGATCACTGCAATTACAAAGACCTTCACTTCAGGATGGAAGAGAAAGGAAAGGAACTGTCAGTCTCCAGGCTCTGGAGTCTCTTGTGGCCAGCAGGTCAAGAGAGATGATTCAGCCCCTCTACTCCAGCCTGGTGAGACCCCACCTGGAGCACTGCATTCAGCTCTGGAGTCCTCAGCAAAGGGAAGACATGGACCTGCTGGAGCGGGTCCAGAGGGGGGCCACAAAAATCGTAAGAGGGATGGAACACCTCTCCTATGAAGAAAGGCTGAGAGAGTTGGAGTTGTTCAGCCTGGAGAAGAGAAGGCTTCAGGGAGACCTTACTGTGGCCTTTCAGTACTTAAAGGGAGCTTATAAGAAAGACGGGGACAGACTTTTTAAGCCTGTCATGACAGGACAAGGGCAAATGGTTTTAAACTAAAAGAGGGTAGATTTAGACTAGATATAAGGAATAAAGGTTTTACTATGGGGGTGGTGAAACACTGGCACAGGTTGCCCAGAGAGGTGGTACAAGTATCATTCCTGGAAACATTCAAGGTCAGGCTGGACAAGGCTCTAAGCAACCTGATCCAGTTGAAGATGTTCCTGCTCATTACAGGACCACTGGACTACATGACTTTTAAAGGTCCCTTCCAACTGAAATCATTCTGTGATTCTAACACAGATCTAGCTGTTGTTTAATATGATTTGAGGAGACAGCAATTTCATCCATCGAGGGACAGTGAAGAGCTGCACACAATAACTTTTGCACACAATGAACTTACTCTTTGTGTCCCATACAGAAGGATTCAATATAATAAGGAGCCTTTGCCAAGCTGACTCTGATCTTCTCATCTCTGTCTGCAGTTACGATATACCGGTCATCAGGACTCAGTGTCTGTTGGTAAAGGGATAGTTTTAGTGCCCAGTAGTCCAATGCTTGTTTTAATATAATTCTTCCTAACAAGGAGAAAAAAAAAAGCTAAGCACTAAACTATCTGTTTCTCCTGACTCTGAATGGCAGGTGCATACATTAAGCCACGCTTTTCCAACAACAACAGAAGCATAAATCTTTGTGATAGTAACTTTCTCGTTCACTAAGAGAAGCGACACTGACTACTGGGTCCAGTGAAAGCCACTGAGCTCCAACAGAACAGGCAGAAGTCCCACTGTGTCTTAAAAAAGAAATAAACTTATCACATTGAAGAGCTCAACTGACCTGACAGACTGAGTGAATTCCCATATACATTCCATTGCCACATCTTCTGTGACTGTAACACAAAGACTTTTTCAACACTCACACTCCCAGAATAGATAACCCTTTGGTAAGCTTGTTTCCTTACCACACCCTGCAGACACAAACTCGGTAGGAAGAAATCCAGACCATGTACTTCTTTTATATAAAAAATAACTCCCAAATCTGGGACAAGAGCAACAATTAAAGACTCAAACACAAGCAGGACTGTAGGTTTGTACACTAACCACATGGAGGCACATGCTTACCATATCCAATACTAGAGACAAGTGACCCAGCTGAAATTTTCCATCTGCTTGGGGTTCTGTTATTGAGTAAGAATAGACATCACCAGACTTGTCTGCAACCAGAATCTTATCCTCTGCAGCTGTAATAATGACAGAAGTGCATCTCCTGTTCACGGACCTGAAAGAAAAATGGCACAGTTTGAACAGCTCTGGATGGCAGCTTCAGCAAATCTGGATTCTGATCCAGTTAAACAGACCGAGAGACTGGACAAAAAGCTCTCAGATGCAACATTCTTGAAATAGCAGCAATAAGAATAAAGTTAAGGGAGGGTATGGGGCCAAAATAGCACTTTTGAGAGCTATTAAATGACTAAACTATGTAATAGCAAACACCCAGGAGAGTAGGAGAATGAGAGACCATTAAAGCCATGTGCCTGCATTTTGCTTAGGTACTTTCTCAACTGAGCATTTTGCCTAGGCAGCCTGCCAGTACTCTGAAGAAAGCTGGTAGACCTTCTTGCACTCTCAATAAAAACACAAGTCAAACACGTAGAAAAGACAAGGTAGGAGTTCTCCTAGTAAAGTCCTTTGCAGCAACACATCTAAGAACTGTGTTGAAACTACTTCTCCAGTTGCCACTTTATACTGCAAAAGGAAGTCCTTCCTTGTGAGTCTCAAGGACTCCTCCTCCCATCCAGAGTCTGAGAGCCACAGTCTCAGGGTACCTTGTCCAGACAAATCCCTGAATTTGAACTCCCTCATTATCTGCCAGTATCTTACAGTTCCAGTTGACAGTGTAGCAGGTAACGGTTTTCTTACAACTCTTCACATTAATGTAAGGACCACACATGTCAGAAAACAAGTTTTAACAAAGGTTTAATCACTTAGTCTAGAGAATGCTTCTGCAACTTAACAGCTGTTGTTATTACTGTACTACTTCTCTGTTCATAACACCACTTTTTGAAACCCCACTATGTCCTGTGTGTTGACAGAGGACTGTGGACACCAGGGATCGTAAGGAATGGACATTTCTATTCTCCTACTCTGAAATTCGGTGACTGTCTGGAGGCAAAAGCACAATATACTGTACTTCAGGTAGGAAGACAGAAATTGCAATACTGCTTTTAGTGACTGTTTAAAGGAACACCGTAACATTGGGAAAATGCACAGGACAAGAATGCTTACCAACATATTACAGGCTCAGGCAGCACAGTTTCAAATTGGGTTACCTTGCCGACAAGAAAAAGTCTTGTTCCAAGTTCACTGTACTGCCTTTGATCATAAACACAAGGATTCAAAAGTTACCCTTCTCTGAAATACAAAAGCTAGCACCGCACGAAACCTTTTATACAGTTTGCCACAAAACACCGATGCAAATTACCGAGAGGTGGGCC